>NW_026125028.1:0-177349 GCF_943737965.1 Phodopus roborovskii
CACATTCCTGGGATTAGGAGGTAGGAGCAGGGCAGTATTCTGGTTTGCCTCTGAAGTTGCATCAGGAGACAGGGGCTGAGAAAAAGCCATGTTCCTGAAGTTCAGTGGAGTGGAGCCACTGTGGAGATGTATTTACAAAGAAGAGCTGAGTGAGAGGGACTGGTGCCAGATATCAGGGGCTGGGGACTAGCCTGGGAGCTGAGATGACATGACAGAAGAGGCAGAGCCAGTGCGTGGGAGCACCACACCAGGAGAAAGAGTGAGCAACGCTGGCGGTCCCTCCCCCCCCCCCCCCGTCTCCCCCATTGGCCCACCAGGAACACCTCCATGTATTCGAAAACCCCGTCCCAGAACTTCGTGGAAAATATAAGAGGGCTGTGGCTGGCAGCTCCACGGGAGCCATGGCCTGCGTGTACATGGGACAACCGGCGATAGACATGTGTGGATACTGAAGCAAACATGTGAATGGCCTGGGTATCTCACAACGAGTGAGTGACGGGAGTCCATATGAGGGGACAGAGGCAGGCCTGTGTGGCCTTTAAGTTAACTGGGAAGCGCTAGCTGTCAATATAATGCAATCGAGGAGAGAGAGGGCTTTGCATGTGGCATGAAGTGCAGGAGCTCCAAACTCACACTGGAGGTGTTTCTCGGAGGGAGGAGTAGATCTGAAAACCCGCATCTCAACCACCTTGAAAGGCTCGCTGCAGCCAAATCCTCAATGACAGCTCAGTTTTTAAAACCCTCAGTTTCTCCTCCTTTCTCTTTTTTCCTCTGCTTTTGCTCTCCTCCTCCCCCTCCCTTCTGCCTCCTCCCTGGTGGCCTTTTCCTTCTTCTTCTATCTTTCCCCCAGATTCATTCCTTCCATCTTCCTCCAATTTCTCATTCCTTTCTCAAACCCATTTCCTCAAACAGCATTTGCCAACTCCTACATGTAATCTTTCTGAGCAACAGCTCCTAGTGACTGCCTCATTCCCTTTCTCTACCATTGCATTGGTTATTATAAGGTTCCCAAGGCAGGGGATTTAAGGATCATTTCACAGCTCTCCCCCCCCCCATATCCTAAGAACAAGCCACTATGTGGCACTGTGCAGCTGCCTTCTGAATTTGCTTGTGAGACCCAACCTCTAGAGGCCATTGTAGTCTCAGACACAAGATTGCTTTTAGGGAAGCAGATCGGACTTTGATTTCACACACAAATGGAACACAAACTGTAAGACCACATGCTTCTGCTGGAGACAGCAAACCATTGTTCAAACATCGTCAAGACACACCCAAACGGTCTGGGCTGCGTGGAAATGAAGATATTTCCGCCTTAAGTGATGTCCTTCTGGTGAGAAGTTGTGACCTTAAATGCAGCCAGCCTTACCCAGAGATCGGAGCTTGACAGTCCATCCCATTGATCCGTTTTGAGACTACAGACAGAGAATTCTATTGGCTCACATCCCTGAACTGTTAGAAGAACTGCTCAGAAGTCCCCAGAGACAGCACAGACTCCCATTCCAGTCTTCATCAGGACTCGGGCTCAGCCTATTGCTTTCTGTGTGACCTGGACAAATTACGTAACCACTTTGTATTCTAGCCTCAGCTGGAAAAAAGGGAGAGAGACTTGCATTTAGTCTCCCAGCTACTGCTGAGAGAATTTAATCAGCCAATGTAAAGCGCTTAGAGTAATGCTACACATACCTAGCAAGAGTTCTGAAAGAGCCCCTCATTGCTTTGTCTCCTTCTGCCTGCCCCTAGCACCTGCTCTCAGGCCACTGTTTTCAGTGTGTTTGTGTTTGTTCATATTTTACAATATGGAATGTGAGTATGTGTTTGACTCCTGAGTTCACGTTAGTTTTGAAGGCTTTTTCTTTTTTCTCACACAACAATCGAATTTTGGAATACACACAGTTGCTTATATTAGCATTTAGTTCATTGTTTTGACAAGTCTGATAGCAGCTGTGGTGAACGATACTTAGCCTTGACCTACTCACGGTCGCCAAGCCTCACGACAACTCCCTAGTAAATACACTCAGTATGTTTGGGAGTCAGCCTCTGTGTGCTGCACTGGCATCTGGGAGCTCAAACTCAGATCATTAGATTTGTACAGTGAGCACATTTACCCAATAAGCCACCACTGTCTCACAGCCTGATTTGTACATTTTTAAATGTACACACTATTCACTACTTGGCTTCAGATATCTATAAGTCATGAATGATGTGGCTCTGATGGAGATGGATACACTTAATATTAAGCAGAACGCTTTGGCCTTATCTTATGCTTGTTTCTTGCTAGCTCATGACCTATTTTAACCTGGTTCTCTTCACTCCACATCTTGTCTTAGAGCTTTACCTTTCTTTTATTTGTATGCCCTACTCTGTGCCTGTCTGTCTGGTGGCTGCCTGCCTGGCTGCCGGTCCTGCATTTCTCTTGTGATCTGAAGGTTTTCATTCTTGATAACAAGACTAATCGTGCATTCTGTTTTGCTAGGTGAACCACTTTCTGGGATTCTGAAGGCCCATAGTTGCCCATTGTAAAACTGCATTATTGACTTTGAAAATCTCTTATCACACCATGCAGAATGACTCATGCTCTTTTTTTGCTTCTGTTACTTTTTTTAAAAAGTCTTTATTTTGGGTCAGGCATCATTGATAATACGTAGCTGATCCCTCCCTTAAAATTATTTGAAAAGAAGACATTGAGGGCTTACATTGTCTAGTATATGCTATACCTGTTGCTAATGATTGCTATTTTCTTCATGACAAAAATGAATTATACTTGCAGTTATCTGAGCACTAATTTCTGCCTTGGTTAAAATATCAGGGACAAAGTGTACAATAGCAGTGATTGAGCTTGAGAACAGAAACCCTTGATGCTTGCAGAAGAGAATAGCTGGCTGTTCCTGAAGGTGGATAATTTGAAGTTCGTCGAGTGCTGAACCGTAAGATAACCCTTTAGTGGTGTGCTGATTCCATGCTATGCTTGTGGATTCTATGTATGGCTACCAGGAGGCTACAGAAGAGAAAGAATGACAGAAAGGAAGAGAGGAAGGAGAGGGAAGAGGAAGAGGAGAAGGGAGGAAACGAAGGATGGGGAAGGAGAATGAAAGATGGGTTAGAAAGGGAGCGCCATGCTTTTGTTGGAGCTCTCACTTTGAATTTTGGCTATAAACCCAACAGTTGTATTTTTCTGCCATGTCTCTGCTTTTCCTTGCTGTGAATTTTTTCCTTCTAGAGGAAATCTTAGAGTTTAAAGCAATATAGTTACAGGCTTTGATTTTCTGAATGTTTTACAGAAATGAAACTGCAACTTGAAATCCAAGGATCTAGCCTAAGGATGATACAGAGAGATCAGGGCCTTGTGCCTTCAGAAAAGAACCTTCAAGTGTTCAGTGCTAAGAGTTCACTCTTTCCTTCAATACAAAGCACCTTCAGATTCTCATTTATTTTAAACCACAGAGTGCCAGTCATTGTCATCCCTGGGAAGATTTGAACCATCATTTAAATCGTTCTAGTGCTTACCAGAAAAAGCTCTGCTTTGACCTGGCTAAGAAACCATCTGTCTGCATGTTTGCTTGCTATGTCCTTGTTTCTGCTTTTTATTTTTTTTTAAATCCATGCATGCATCCACTTACACACATTTTTCACTATTGCGGTTTTGTGCCAGGGTTTAGCAGGCACCAAGGAGTTTAGAGGATCCGCCATGCCTTCCATCCCGGGGCTTTCAGACAGGAGCAAACAGTGTTTCACAGCTGACGTGACAACAAGTAGAGAGAGACCCCAAGGCTTGGCAGATCCTTTGGCCTTCCTTTGCTTTGGGAGACAGAACAAACTCCCGGGCGGCAGGCAGAGGATCTGTAGGTGTTTTGGAGAATAAATATGCAATGTTTAAATAAGGAAGGGAACGGAGCAAGGTCATTCTCGGCTGAGTGGGAATGGACTGGTGACAGCAAATGCACAAAGGCAAAGCACCAGGCTGGAGGCTGTGCAACCTGAGATGAACTGATCCAAAAAGATAAAGTTGGGTGGATTATCGTAGACCCATTAGGGAGTCCTGTGCTTTGTTCTGTGGAAAAGAGTTTAAACCAGATGCATATGACTACCCCCAAACAAGCAGGCAAGGGGCAAGGCACACACGTGGAGGAAGATGTCTTTTCAGAACTTAAGGGAGTGATGTAGTTGGTTGCACATCTTTAAGACGCTTAGGGTGGGAAGTTGGTCCCACCTGGGCTGTTGTTGACAGGCTGTTTAGAGTCCTTCATCAAAGGACAGTAACAACAGAGCTGCCGAAGAGGCCATTCCACAGCAAAGTTTGGGTGCCCAGGACCAAAGATGGAGGTTTGCCTTCAACAGGGCTGTTTGGGCTGCCAGCCTCCCTCACCCCTCTTCCTGGGGCATCCGCTAGGGAGTAACTGCTTGTCCCACCTTCTCTTCTCGTGAGACCCAGGTTTCATCTTTATACACATATCTTGCTTGCCTTATTTGGCCTTCTGACTGCAGAACTGGGGCACGAGGAAAGTGCCGTGGACGATTCGGGCCACTTCTCTCCGTCTGGTGTAGCTCTTGGCTCTTGGCTGGTTGTTGTTGGCCTGATTGGAATGACGATGAACTTAGTAGAAGGGAGGTGGATCCCTTGCATATAGTGCTTCCATTCCTGGGCAGGGTTACAGAGTCGCAGTTATGAGTTCGTGATTTTGCATAGCAGCGCTTGAGAGCATCTGTCTAAAGAGTCATCAAAGCAAGCTGGGCCACAGGCTGGAACCAGAATCCACGGCACAGAGTTTGAATTCAAAGAGAATGAAGGAAGGTGAAGATCATGAACCCCATAACTCAGTAAAAAAGTACGCAGGAGTGGGAAAATACAGAAGCCACAGTGACTTGTAGATCGGCTATAGATTTATAGAGTTGGCATTTCCTTGGTAATGGATGCAAAATAAGAAGTGGTTGCCATTGATGAACGTGAAGAGCCCTTGAAGCCCAGAGAATAGTATAAATGGCTCATATGTCACTACAGGAACTCTTCAGTGTGGTTCGGATGTCCCTTTTATTTGGGTTTTTGGAGAAGGTGCAGTGCAGTTATTGGTCTGGTAAGAGTATATGACATCTGAATCAGTTGCACCCAAAGATGCTCTGAGAATCAAGGAGATGTTCTCAATCTGTTATGTTCTAAGAATAGTTTGGGACACATGTTCACAGCTCCCTTGACTATTATTTCATTTGCATCAGGGTCGTCACAAGAGACTTCAGCAGAAGTTTGACTTGATTTTTCCACATTATTCGGGAGGAAGAGTTATGTCAACCAAAAGGGCCTTAATAAGCTCTTTTTACCAGATAGTAGTCGTTGGTTCGGAAACTCTTTTGGATTTGCAGTTATATAATCTGAAAAGGACCTTTTTAACGCTTTGATGGAAACAAAGACTCTGAAATGCCCTGTCATCTAGGTATTATCTGAACAGCACTTACCAAAAGTGTAGATTAGAATAAATGCCATGCTTAAAGAGTATTAGTGAGTTTTTCTCTGTAACTTCATGAAGATAATGAGTGTATTTCATGGGTAGTTAGAGGTTTGAAGTTTTTTTTAAAGTGTCCTAAGCTTCTAGAAAATGCTCAGCTCATTTATTGATTGTATAAGGGTGCTTAAGCATCACTTTTAAGTCACAGTGTGGTGAACAAGTAATCTTCATGCCTCACCTATTCCATTAATCAAGACCTTCTGAAGATGAATGTGAAACACATATCCAATTGCTCTCCCCAGACTGATAGTTACCTGAAAGATCATAATATGGCAATATTTAAATGAAAAAAAAAAAACAAACATAAAACACCCCCTTGGTTGTAAAGCATGAATAGCTCTGTGAACTATAGAGCTGGAGATTTATTTGAGAGACAGATAGATGCCTTCTGCCTAAGCTCGGGCTGGTGAACTTGGCACAGAACAGCAGCTTTATTTACTGTGTGTCCTCTGAAGATACCACTGTATCAGGTAAGATGAACGCATTAGAATTTTTATATCAGTTCCGGGTCTAACTCAAGACAGAGTTGCTTTCCTATTGGAACAATGTGATTGTCATTGTTACATGCTGGGTATTTGGCAGAGTCATAGAGACTGGGGCTTTCCAGTCCATTTTACATAATAACACTCTCATTGAATTGGAGATGAACTTTGAGGACCTCTGAGTCTAATTAGATTTGACACTTATATCCTAGAGGTTCTGTAACATGTCCCTCCCATGTTGCCAACTCCTCACTCTCACTGATAGAGGCAGCCTAGACTGATCTTTCCTGTGATTTAGAGGCAGAGGTTAGGGGATGAAAACTGTGTCCTGTACCTAATTCTGAATACTCGCTGGGTTGGATGGTCAGAACTTGCTTCCCTTGCTGGACATCCCACATCTGGCATTGAACATGCGGCTTTCACCTCTTTGGGTCCACTCACAACCAGTAGTTCGGTTCTGCTGCCTTAGGGTGGGTGGTCACGCCTGCTTCTGCAGCCGTCTGAATGGTTAGCCTCAGCCTACACACGCCCTCTCCACACCCACAGCTGGCAGAGCTATCGGGCATCTGCCGCTCTGAGAAGCCTGCTATGGCACCACTGTGTCCCCCCACAATTCATGTGTGGAAACAGTGAGCGATATGACAGCCTTAGAGACACCTCTCAAGGTCTTTAAGGGGTGATAAGACTTTGAGGATTCCTTCCTTGTGAGTGGGGTTTGGCTGGATCCCAACAAAGAGGGCTGCATGCAGTGGTAGCTTTCCTTACCTCTATGCCCTTCATCCGAGGACAAAGTACTTCCTTTTCCTCTGGCTCCTGTACCCACATGGTGTAGTCCTGGAAGCAGAGGGCTCCCCTAACTCTGCCCTTAGACAACCTAGACTAGTAATTGCCAGACTCTAAAATGGAGCTCCATATTCCTGTTCTTTTTTTTTTTTTTTTTTTTTTTCTGAAAAGAATGCTGGAATCCTTGAGTGTGTGTTTGAGTGTGACCTTGAACTTCTGAACCTCTTGTCCCTCCTGAGTGCTAGGATCCAAGCACAAACCACCATACCTAGTTCATACCTGCTGGGGACAAATGTACTGCCGGTAGTACACCAGCAAGCACTACTGAGCCTACTCCCAGCCTCAAATCCTTTTGATAAGTCACTAAGTCTGTGGAATTTTGTTATAGCGGCTGAACAGTCACGAATAGCCTCATTGTACTCCGGCATCTCTATAACATTCAAAAGCCCTTACGCCTCAGCCTTATAAATATTTCTGGTTTGTTTCTCTTGTAGTTTTCTCATTTTTTAACCTACTATATGGGGTATTTCAGCATAGTTACATGCACCTTGGATTTAAACCATTGCTGATTTAATTGGTACATTTGAACAAGTTATTACCTTTTCATGGTTAATTAATTACACAAACTACCTATTATAATTGAGTTTCCTAATCTAAAACCCAAACAGAAGTCTTAATGCCAGCTGACAGATGCAACCACAATGAATTGTTTGTTTTTTTTTCTCTCCGAGACATGGGTTTTCTTCCTGTAACGGCCTTGGTTGAACTGGGACTCAACTCTGTCTGGCCTCAAACTCACAGAGATCCACCTGCCTCTACTTCTCCAGTGCTGGGATTAAAGGTGTGCACCACCCACCCCTTTGAACCAGTTTTTGAGGATCCAGTGTTCACTGGAGGGGTAGCAGACTATTTTTATGAGATGCATTGGGCTTAATAATTCCTTACCTTCAGCTCCAAAAACTTATTGTCAAGGCTGCTTTCAATGTATTTGTCAGGTGACAAACCATTTTATTTATACTTGAGAGAATTCTGGAAAGATGATGAAATAAATAAAAATTCCTTAGTGTTAGACGGTCCTCTGCCTGTGGAGCATGGATGTTGCCACCTAGTTCCAACAGCTAAGTAAAAAGACATTGAAAAGTCAACAATCCTTGTAGTTACGGGAGATGTCAGGACAGGAAAGTCCTTGCCTTTGTCTGGAGAGACACCAGGCTGTAGAGTCATGGTCTCCGACGTAGAAACGCACAGGGGCGTTTGCTTAGGGAAAAGGTGATAACTGATGTTGTTAGAAGCCCAGCCTAGTGGGAAACAGAATCAAAACCTGTAATAGGGCAGGCAGTCATGGAAGGTCAGAGGAAAATATGCCCCAATCCCTTTTAGTGTTGCAGTTGTTGGTAGGGGAGTGAGGAAGAACACTGAAATATGTTAGAACACCGTTTTTCTTAATAAGCTTGTCTAAGAAGGGTATTTTAAAAATTATTTCTTTTTTTGAGATTATAATTACACAATTTCCCCTCCCCTTTCTCCTTTCAAACCCTTAATATAACCCCTCTGCTCTACCAAAGCTATGGCCTTTTGTTTCATTACTATTATATACATATAAGTATGCAAATACACATATATTTCAAAATATATAAATACACCCTGCCCAACTTGGAAATTACCAAAACATTCTCAGTAGGTAAAAAATTAATAAACTGTGGAAATTTCAGGCAATTCAACGTTATTAAAAATAAACACAATGAGCAATTAAACCATTAATCGGATCTAGAGGAGTCTTAAATGCATACTACTGACTCCAAAAACTACCTGGAAAATAGCACCCACGACATAAGTCCAGCTACATGGTTCTCCAGAAAAGAAAAAGCTATGAAGCGAGTAAGTATTTACTAGGTATCAGGGTGGACAGGAGAGATCAATAGATAGACTGCAGGATTTTTGAGCAATGGGCAGATTCTGTATGTTACTATGGTGGTGGGTAAGAGATAATGTGAGTTTCTATAACAGATAGAATTGTAGAACACAAGCATACGTTATGTTAACTGTGGACTTTTGGTAATTATGTCAAGACAGATGGGTCCGTAAGTTTCATGATGGATAAAAACATCTGTTGGAGGATATTACTAGCAGTTAAACTATTCATATGTATAATAGTATGTGTGTGGAGAATATATCCTTCTCAACATAGTTGTGAACCTAATATTGTCTAAGTAATAAATTTTACCCACTTATTATACTCAAGATTTTTCTTATATTAATGAATCTTTTACTAGAACCTCCATTATAGCATAGATCTAAAAAAGAAAATATTTCCCCCTTCTCCCTCCCTCCCTTTCTTCCTTCCCTCTTTTTCTTTCCTCCCATTTGCCACATTGGTGATAAGTACATCTTATGTTACAACATCTATCATAGGGATATTAAAGCCACAAGAAAGCTGACACTGGATCAATTTTCTTGATATCTGTCACTGAAGAGATACATTAAGTGATGAAGTCATTGGCTGCTATTGGCTCCAAAGTCAAGAATTAGAACTTGGAGGATGACCAGCATTAGAATTACAATAGGTTCTTAAGAGAAAAAATCAAAACAATATAGGTGATTCATCCTGGAAAGGCATTATAAGTACTTGCAAGTCTTTCAACTTTGCAAATGGAGTTGAAGAAATACAAGAATAAATTGTATTTATCTTGTTAAGTTTGTGTTGCCTCTTCTTTGGGGTATCCTAGTTTTTATGTCCCCCCCCATAATTCTACATCAATCTCACATTTCAGTCTGCTTGGTTGCCTTTTCCTGTAAAGGCATATGCTGCACAAACCACGGGTCATGGCAGCAGTATGGCTCAAAAGTCATGCCAAATGGGATCCGTGGGAGAGTGAATAGTGTGGGAAGAAAGAAGAAAATAGATTTTCTACAGACGGGGAAACTATAATATTAATAACATCAATAACAGGAAATTAATAATGGGATCTACCTGGTGAACACAGGAAAGAACAGATGGAGTAAGGGGTTGGAGAGATGACTCAGCAGTTAAGAGCAGTTCCGCTCTTATAAGAGTTCAGACCCCAGCACCCCTCATCTGATGCTGAGGTATCCTGTGACTCCAGCTCCAAGGGATCTGATGTCTCCTTTTGGGGACCCACACATACATTTTTAAAGCATGTCAGTGTCTTTTCCTGCGTTTCCTGCCTGGCACCTCCTCCCTGTGACCTTTAGCTTTCCATGAGCAGCCTTCCTGCAACTCCATTGCGTTTCAACTCTGACTGTGGACAATGGACTTGGATTGACCCAGATCTTCTTTTCCTACCCTGGCAGCCTATGAGTGAGCGGCCATATTTGCAAAGTAACTCACTAGTGACCCAGGTGGCTGTGGTAGAATATAAAGCTTGGGTCACATGGCACAAATGTGGTTAGCTATTACACTGGAGTGATGGGTGGGCTGCTTCTGTCAGGGAGGGTTGTGCATAAGCAGGCTTCATACATCTGTGGCTCAAGACCACATAGTCACACATGGTGGGAGGGGACTTTTATTTCCACCTGCATGCATCAACGGAAGTAATGCATAAACAAATACATTGGTTGAAATGCTTCAATTTATTTTTTAGAAGGTGAAAAGATAGCTTTTTCCACATGGAAAGATTTCTAGGCATTGCTTATTGTACAAAATCAGTAAGCACACACACACACACACACACACACACACACACACACACACACACACACACAAAAACCCCTCCACCTATACTTTATAGTTGAAAGTATAACTGATTATTCCTACCAACCTTCTGTGCTTTCCTATGGAGAGACTAGGAGGCAGACAGACTCCTTAGGTAGACAAATAAGGAGAGATGTCATACCGAGGTAATAAAGCCACAGATTTTCAAGAAGGCTGGCTTCTTCCCTCAGCTAATTGACTTGAGACAAAAGCATTCTCTTTGCTGATGGGCTGGCTCAACAAGTTCGAGGACTGGTCAGGACATGGCACACAAAAGTTGCTGATGAACACCCTTCATCTGTCTTCAAATTGACCAACCCTAAAGAAGGCAGAGGAGGCTCACTTCAGAAAAACCCCGGGGCCTCCAGACAAAGACTGGGTTTTCCAGCTTCCTGAGTCATCCTCCCCTCTGCTTGCAGAGGGTCTTTCCTCTGCATCTGCTACACACATGTTTCCTCTCCCTAGTCAATGCCTTTCTTAACTGATTACGCTGTCTGGGGTATGCGAGATTTCTCTGCTGATACCTGCTGCACTTCAGATTTTTCTTGTCTTTCAATTCAACTGGCAAAGACAATGAAGCCAAGCAAGACCCCTAGAGAGTATAATTTCCGGATTGTTTCACTAGCATGCCACAGTGCCATGGGGTCAGAGTCCACAGAGGCAGGGAGGAAGAAGATGAACGGGAACAGGTCTCCTTTGAGTTAGGAAACTTGAGTTGCCTTCGTTGTTTCTTAGAAATCAGTCGCAGAGGGAATGTCTGGGGAAATGCCACTGGTGGTAGAGAAAGTCACTGGCATGCTTTTTTAGACATGTCCTTTTGATAGTTTGATAGTGACATTGCCTGCTGCAAGTTCTGAAGATGGAAGATTTGGCACCACCTACCTCAACATAAAAGGGTGTGTGTGTACATGTATGTATGTGTGTGTGTGTGTGTGTGTGTGTGTGTGTGTGTGTGTGTGGTGTGTGTGTGTGTGTGTGTGTGTGTGTGTGTGTGTGTGGTGTGTGTGTGTGTGTGGTGTGTGTGTGTGGTGTGTGTAGAGTGTGTGTGTGTGGAGAGAGAAAAGAGAGAGAGAGAGAGAGAGAGAGAGAAAAAGAGAGAGAGAGAGAGAGAGAGAAAGGTAGGGGAGCGGCCTTGAAGAGTATATATGTTATGGACGTACTAAGATATTGATTGATACAGGTCCCTATTGCCATATGTGAGAAAATGGCTTCATTTCTTTACCGTTTGCCTCAGTTGATGTAAAACAAGTACTCTGATCATTTCATCACATCGATTAATATTGGCAATTGTTGTGGTCTATTGACTACCACTGAAAGTTATCATGTGCCGTCTTCCATCTGTTTGGGACCTCACTAAGAACACACAGGCGGTTCTTCCCTAGTTTGTGAATTAGGAACTTGCCAACCTTCTTTATCCAGTAACTGGTGGGAGAAGATGGTTTTAACCTGTCCATGTCAAGCTGACACTTTTGTGTCCGATCCTTGTTTTCTAGTCTGGACATGGATTTCAGGGCTGTCTTCTGGGTGGGAGAGATGGCTAAAGGTTAACACAGACTATCTGAGGGGGTCGGGACTTCTCCCCACCACTTACCTCCCCCCCATGTGTCATGTGATGGATATCTGCCACAGACATAGGCTTCATTTCATGGAGCTCAGAAGTCTCCCCTTGACCTCTCCAATGTCTCACAGCATCTTTATACAAATCTCCCTATCTGTGCTTCTACAGTTGCTTTGCATGGCTCACTAAATGGATGGTTATTCATGCATCTTCTCTCCTTTGTTGGCTGTAAATTTTGTCTTAAAATGCGCCCCCTCTGGCATATAGTTTTTTTTAAAACTACAGTTACAAGGTCTTCAGAAATACATTAATCAACTAGTGTGATTAGGAGGCATTTAATCCCCAATGGCAGATGATGCATTTCTACATAAGTCTGGGCTAGAAGATGAAACAGAGGAGAGAGGAAAGAGGAGATGAGGAGGAACATTGATTAAGCTAATACATTTCTATAAGAAAATACCCTAATTATAGCCTTAAGATTCCATTTTCTGCGAAGCCAGCAATTCTGGTACTGGAGTTAATCACTGTGTTTACTATGCTACCTCTGATTGTAACAACAGTTGTAAAATGGCTCATCTACAATTATAGAAGAATAAAAAGATAAGACAAAAGGGAAGGGAAAGAAGGGGGCGAGGGAAACTGGAGAAAGAATGAAGGGAGGTGCAAACACAATTGTGGAAGGCTTGTAGAGGGAGAAAACAAGGGAGGAAGGTTGACTTCACACTTTACATATTGATTTATGTAACTGCCTTTTCTTCAAAAGCAACCTAGAGAGATTAAAAATCTCCTTAGATTACACTGAACAAGAAACACTAGGGTTGTGTTAGTGTGAATTTCATGATGTTATAATCAACGGGAAATGGCATAATTGATTTAGTTCTCACATGGCATCACCCAGGACTATGAAGAACCTGGTTGGAAGAGTAAGGAGACTGAATTCTTGAGTGGAGGTCATGAACATTGATGAGAGAAGTATGCACTAGTTCGTTCTCCAAGGAGAAACCGAATAGTTGCCTTGTGGGCCAGGGGTGAGTTGATGTCTACATTCCTGGAATACGGATGAGGAGCAAATAATGCGGGAAGTTCCCCCTGTGGTCTTTCTTTGATTCTATTTTAAGAGCAAAGCATAGGGGCATTACATATCATTTTCAAGGTACCCTCTTCTCCCTTATCTAAGAGCTGTCAATCATCTCTTTTCTTTAGGGTATTTATGAAGCTGTTATCTCGTTTATTTCTGCGAGCCCTTGTCTACAGAAAAATACTCATGAAACTCGATAGTTCTTGATAATTTCTCAGTAATCATCTCACAATTCTTTCACAGAGAGGTGACTTGGCATTTCCTTGGATTTCCTGGGGGGGGGGGGTCTGTGTATGTTTCTAACAAGGATGAATAGCCTAGTAATACCTTAAATTACATTACTCTTTTGTTAATTAGGGTCCAACTTTACTTTTTCCCATCCATGTATTTCTTTTTCTGATGAATTTATAATAGAATTGAATTTGGCATATTTAAGTCTCTCTCTGATTGGAATATTACTAACCAAACACAACAGTACAAAGCACATAGAGTACTGGACTAGAGAAGGAAGATCTGATTTCTAGTCTCGGGTCTTTCATGCACTAGATGGGAAGTTATGTCGCCTAGAATGAGAAAGCTATAGGAGACTCAGCACCCCTGTCAAATGCTGAAATTCCTGCAATTCTACAGTATCAGGCCATTATAGAGCAATACTGTAGTGTTGTCTTACATGACGGTAAGTGATCAGTAGAAGATTAAAATATGCTGTAAGATTATGTTAATAAGATTGTATTTATGCTGCATTTTAGGAGCACTAATTTTTCATGGCCATGATAAAGAAAGTTTTAGAGATCAGCTTTAAATTACTGGAGCCAGCCCCTCAGTAATTTTATCCGTTTTGAGTTCAGACTTCCATCGAGAGTTTTTATTTCTTTTTATGAGTAAGACACTTAATATGATAACTATAGATAAATAGGAAATTATTATAGTTTATAACATATATAAGATATAGAAATTATAACCTTAATTTGCGTATTTGTGTAAAATATGAGGAGAATGTGACAAGAAAGTATTGGTTTATTGAAGATCAGGACTTTATTTAAACAAGGGCTGAACATAAGATGGTCACTTAGATGTCATCTAATGAACAATTAAATCTAACATAAATTATCACCATCCATCATGATCAGGGATGAAAGAACAGAGCAGATGGATGAGACTGGGTACACAAGAAGACAATCCTCACCTTTGGTGAAGGTTAAGCAGGGACATTGATACTTCAGGCATCTACTAATCACTTTGTTAGTAAATGAACTGTATCCAAATCCTTCTAAAACTTGGGCAACTTATTCAAGATAGAACAGCTTTGGGCTCTTTAATCCCATTTATCATCTTTGTCATTTGCTGATGAGTCCAGATTTCTTGCAGACTTATTTTGTTACACTCTTGGAAGTTATGTTTCTTCATCAACATGGGGGTAACAGAGATCCAGCTAAGAGACTGCCAATCTTTTAGTCAGGAAAGCACTTGGCTAGTGATGAAAAAAAAAACAACAATATTTTTAACCTTTGTAAAGAGACAAAGGCTATGCACATGTTTATTAACATGGCTTCAAGTAGCCTTGTCAATTCATCAGGCTAAGAATATAAATTGGGGTTTTAAATTCAAAGAGGTATCAAAGAATGAAGGTTAAACATCAGAATGCCAACTAGATCTCTAGACAAGCAATTGCACTAGGTGGAAAGGAGTGATCACTTATTTAGTTGGAAAAAATTATATTATAAACATCATTCACCATGTGGAGACACATTCACTAATTATCAAACTGATTCATGGTAGAGGATGGATAGAAATCCTAAGTGTCTGACATCAGTTCCCCTTCACCTTCCTTAGTTGTTAGCACAGCTGGGTATAATTCTGTAATAGCATACTAATGTAGGTCTGGGAAGAAAATTAACCACCTGGATGCCATAATATACAACTCAATTATCAAATATTACTTAAACAGTCTATATTTATTTAGAAGGAGAAGACAGGAGCCATAAAGATTAAGGAGAAAATTGAGTTGTTGAAGACTTGAAGGTGATCTTTTATGACATCGAGGGACAGATATTTAAGTTGTTAATGTAACATCCAGGGGAATCCAAAGTCATAGTATAGTAATGAAAGTTGTGTTAGACAGTTTCTTACCACTGTGAAAATAATACCTGATGTTAAAAACTTAAATGAAGAAATATTTATTTGGGCTCGTAGTTTTGATTCATGGTTGGCTTTCTCCACTGTTAGGGGCCTGTCTTGAGGGCAGAACACCACAATGTCTGGGCTGTGGTGGAGTAAAGGAGCCAAGACCCAAAGCAGAGAGACGGGAAAGGGCCGTGGGCAAATCATCTTCCAGGGCGTGGCACAGTGCCTACTTTCTGGGATTTATCACCCCATTTCCACCATCTTCCAATAATATAATGAAACCGTGAATCCATTAGTCAGATTAGAGTACTCAGAATCCAACCTCTTCTGGTCTGGGGTACAGGATAGGCAAAGTCCTGTGGGATACAATGTGTACATAGGAGAATGGTCCCTGGCTAAGACAAGAAATTGCAAGGGGGTAAGATTGGTCAGGCAGAGGACTTAGAGGGAGTTTAAAGTCAGAATAAGTCTGAAGTAAAAAAGTGTCATTTGGTTGGTGACAGACATTCTGCTTGCTTTCTAATTCAATGAAAAATACACATGAGAAAACATAAAATAATAAAACAAAAGACTGGTTGAGAACATGTCAATATAGAAAGAGCAGGTTATCACTCCATAAACTATACAAATCTATTAAGCTCTTAACAATTAACATAAGGGCTGTTACTTCCTTAATTTCTTTCACAACACATCTCAGATAACAAACTTATTTTTGTTATAATTTTATTTTTTTAGTTATTTTAATCTTTGGTCTGTTTATTCCTGCAAAACACTAAACAATTTGTGTATATTTTATTTTTTTAATTTAAATTTGAAACACACTTGTTTTACATGTCAATCCCAGTTCCCTCACTCTCTCCTCCTCCTTTGTCCTCTATCCTAACCCCCATCCCATCTGCTTTCTGCTCCCCAGGGACGGTGAGACCTTCCATGTGGGAGTCTTTAAAGTCTGTCATATCATTTGGAGCAGGGCCTAGGCCCTCCCCCATGTGTCTAGGCTGAGAGAATATCCCTCTATGTGGAATGGGTTCCCAAAGTCCATTCGTATACTAGGGACAAATACTGATCCACTACCAGAGTCCCCATAGACTGCCAAGTCCTCCTAACACCCACATTCAGGGAATCTGGGTCAGTCCTCTGCTGGTTTCCCAGCTGTCAGACTGGGGTCCATGAGCTCCCCCTTGTTCAGGTCAGCTGATTCTGTGGTTTTTCCAGCCTGGTCTTGATCCCTTTGCTCATCACTCCTCCCTCTCTGAAACTGGAATTTGGAGTTTGGTTCAGTGTTTAGCTGTGGGTGTCTGCCTCTGCTTCCATCAACTACTGGATGAAGGCTCCAGGATGTCAGTATAAGGTAGTCATCAATCTCATTATTGGGGAAGGGCATTTAAGGTAGCCTTTCCACTATTGCTTAGATTGTAAGCTTGGGTCATCCTTGTAGATCTCTGGACATTTCCCTAGTGCCAGGTTTCTCTTTAAACCTATAATGGTTTATAATGGCTATTGTGGTATCTCTTTTCTTGCTCTCTTCTTCTCTGGAATCAATCTTTCTACTCCCTCATGTTCTCCTCTCTCCTCCTCTTCTCCCTTCTCTTTCTTCTAACTCCCTCTCCCCTCCCCCCATGCTCCCAATTTGCTCAGGAGATCTTGTCCCTTTCCCCTTCTCCAGGGGACCAGATATGTCTTAGTGTCCTCCTTGTTTCCTAGCTTTTCTGACAGTGTAGACTATAGGGGTGGTGATCCTTAGCTCTATGTCTAAAATCCACATAAGAGTGAGTACATACCATGCTTGTCTTTTTGTGAGTGGGTTGCCTCACTCAGGATGGTTTCTTCTACTTATATCCATTTGCCTGCGAATTTCAGGACTCCCTTGTTTATTTTCCCCACTGAGTAGTGTAATGAGTACTGTTTTTCCCTCCCCCCTGCCAGGTCTTGTCCTGCCGCCGCGCCGCCAGCCCAAAATAATGCACAGAGACTCTGTATTTGATATTATGCTGTTGGCCAGGTGCTAGTTTCTTATCGGCTAGCTCTGTCTTAATTATTAACCCATTTCTATGTATTTCCACGTGGTCTTACCGAGAGCGGAGGAATGGCGGTTCTGTTCTCTCCAGGCTCTCCATCTTGACTCCTCCTTTCTACTTCCTCTTTCCTCCTTGTCTCCAAGTCCCTCCTATCTTCCTTTCCTATAGGCCAACAGTGCTTTATTATTAACCAGTATGAGAAACATAAACAGAATGACAGCTCCCATCATCTCCTCTTTTCTGTCTAAATAAAAAGAAGGGTTTTAACCTTAACATAGCAAAATATATTATACAACAGTTATCAAGTAAGAATCACAGTTAACAATATTTAGTCCATTAACATTTAGCAAGATTTGAAGAAAATATTCCATCATCTATTCTATCTTTGTGTGTCTAAAGTCTAAGTAACTTATCTTTAATCCTAACTAATGAAAACTATAATCATTACTATCTGTCTTCAACTCCTTCAAAGACCACAGAAGGATAGTATATAAACTCTAGAAATGACAGAGACAACTCACTGCCTGGTCAGTCACCTGAAGTTCTTTTGTAATCTTCCATCTTCAGCCCATAGGCCATAGTGTGTCTGGCAGACTCCTCAGCAAAGCAGGAAACTTTAAACTGTCTTCTTGTATTGGCAGTTTGTCAGTCACTTTTCTCTGTGTCCTGCAGACTGTCTGGCAGACTCTTCCATGAAGCAGGGCCGTTGTAGCAATGTCCATCTTGAATCAGCAGTCACTTTTCTGTGAGTCCTGCATGTCCAGTTTATACAGCATAAAGTCAAACAGTCCAGACAAGAGCAGTATCTTGTCCAAATGGCTAGTCTTGCCATATTGAAAGCAAACTTCATAATGCATTTCTTCGATGTCCATCTTCCTTTCTCTTTTCTGGTGCAGGTGGTATTGCCAAGAGCAATTATGTCTCACTGTCACGAAAACCCTAAACCATTTTAAATGCCATATTCCTTCTAGGTCTTTGAAAGGTTTGAAGAATGCCTATCTATCTCAAATACATCTCTGTGTATCTTGAAAAACCTAACTAACTTAACTCTAAACTTTGACTATCATAGATAATTATCTATTATCTGTACTACATTATATATTACATTTCTAAATGAGCTATATAAACACAATACCTAAACAAAAGGAGAATATACACATCACAGAATTGACCTTAAATTGTATCAATAAATGAAAATCCATTCCAAAACAAAGTATTCATATCTATACCATAATCCCCTTTTTACCTTTAAAAAGAATTGGCTGTGATCATTAACCATTTATAACCAAATCCATTTAAATAAAAATAAACATTTATAAACAATATTTGGGAATTTGGGCATCATTCTTTCCAAACTACTTCCTGCTGGAAAAGGGCGCTGTCATGGGGGATTCTAAGAAGACGCAGAAATCCTGGTTGTAGTCTGCGAGGCTGCTTTGTTCAAGCTGCTTTGAATGTTGGATCACCAGGAACTCTGTTTCAGGGGGTCTGGCTTGCTCAAACCACATTAGTCTGGAAGGAATCCACAGCTTCTCATTTTCTGTTGAAACAAAAATAGAAATCCTTTTCCCCAGTAACTTGTCCTTGAACTTAAATTTTTGAGTCAAAGCATTTTTAAAATATATAAATTGAATTAATCCAGCAGCATTTTCTTTAACAGTTGTTGTTTCCTCAGCAATAAAACAATACAAAGACAATATAATACCATACAGTATCCAGATTCTCTCTGAGCTTTTCATCTTTACGTGGCTTTATTATTACTTCGTTTCTTTTACTTTTTATTTTTTATTTTTTTGAGACAGGGTTTCTCTGTGTAACTCTTATCTGTCCTGGGATTCACTCTGCATACCAGGTTTACTTTGAAATCACAGAGATCTGCTTGCCTCTGTCTCCCGAGTGCTGGGATTAAAGGTGTGTGCCACCACACCCAGTTTCTCTTTTGTCTCTTTAAAACCATTTTATTTTATTTTTCTGTGTCTACGTATATTTTAAAACACACTGTAAACCTTTAGAGGTTTTTCTTAATATGAATCTGTCTTTACTGTAAATCTTTATCTTTTTTCTGGCCACGAGTCTTTTATCTGGTAAACAACAACATTGCTAAAATGAAATTCAGTTGTTTCTGCGGCAGTTTATCAAACATGCCGGCGGCTATTTTACCGCCAGCATTGAGAGCTGTGGTTACTGCCTTGGTCTGCACTGCAATCCAGCCCCATGCTGCCGGCTTGGAGATGTGGTCCCTGCCATTGCCAGCTCTCATACACACCAATGAATTGTTAGCAGAGTTTCTTAAAAGCCTTGAGGATTTTTGCCGCTTATGCTGAGTCAGGAATCTTCCCTTAAAGGAGCCGCGCAAATATCTGCTTGTCTCTCGCAAAGCAGAGTTCAACCGAGAAAAATGCTGCTACCAAGAAACCTTGCTTGTCTCTTTTTTAAGCTTTTGTTAAATTTTAAGTGTAAGTTCTTATTAGCCACATTGGGCGCCATTTGTAAGGAGTATGGTTTTTCTGCCTGCCGCCTGGTCTTGTCCTGCCGCTGCACCAGCCCCAAATAACACACAGAGACTTTGTATTAGATATTATACTGTTGTCCAGTTACTACTTTCTTATCGGCTAGTTCTGTCTTAAGTATTAACCCATTTGTGTTAATCTATGTATGTCCACGTGGTCTTCTTACCGGGAGCCGGCTGCTGCATACTGCTCTCTCCAGACCCTCCATCTTGACTCCTCCTTACTACTTCCTCTTCCTCCTTGTCTCCTAGTCCCTCCTATCCTCCTTTCCTATTGGCCAACAGTGCTGTATTTATTAACCAGTATGAGAAACATATACAGAATGACATCTCCCATTAGAGTAGTACTCCATTGTATAAATGTACCACATTTTCTCCATCCATTCTTCAGTTGAGGGGCATTTAGGTTGCTTCCAGGTTCTGGCTATTACAAATAATGCTGCTATGAACATAGTTGAACAGATGTCCTTGTTGTATGAATGTGCATCTTTTGGGTATATGCCTAATAGTGGAATTGCTGGATCTTGTGGTAGACTGATTCCCATTTTCTTGAGGAACCGCCATACTTATTTCCAAAGAAGCTGTACAAGTTTGCACTCCCACCGCAGTGGAGGAGTGTTCCCCTTTCTCCACATCCTCTCCAGCATAAACTGTCTTTGATGTGTTTTTGATTTTAGCCATTCTGACAGGAGTAAGATGGTATCTCAGAGTTGTTTTGATTTGCATTTCCCTGATGGCTAAGGATGTTGAGCACTTTTTTAAGTGTCCTTCAGTCATTTTAGATTCTTCTATTGAGAATTCTCTATTTCTGTACCCCACTTTTTAATTGGATTATTTGGTGTTTTGGTGACTAGCCTCTTGAGTTCTTTGTGTATTTTGGAAAGCAGCCCTCTGTGAAGATCTTTTCCCATTCTGTGGGCTGCTGTTTTGTCTTGTTTTGTCTTGTTAACTGGAAACACTAAACAATTTATTCAGGACTTTTTTTTTCCATTAAGATTATTTTCTGGGGGATGGACTGGGGTTTGGTGGGGGTAATAAGGGAGGATGTGAAGGTGAGGGAACTGGGATTGGCAGGTAAAACAACCTTGTTTCAAATTTAAATAATAAAGGAAGAAAAAAAAAACCCGATTATTTTCTGGTTATATTTCTTTTTTTTCTAGAGAAAAGGAAAAGGAGGGGTAGATGATAAAATCATTTCCAAGAACAGTAGAAAGAAGCTGCTGACATGGAAAAATGAACATGTTGTATTGCACACAATGTGGAATAAAAGAACAGAATCTTCTAGAGTTACCACTGCCCCAGGGCAGACTAGAATACTAGCCTCCTTTGGGGAAAGAAAGAAGGCTGTAATGATTTGCTGATGAATATTGGTTCAATCCATTCTTCTCCTTCAATGAAACTCCATTCTCCTATATTTCAAGGATATTTATTACCCACTAATTTATTTCTTATATTTTTTACATTACAAAAGCCAATATCTAGATTCCTAAGACAATCAGGGATCATAGCACCTAAATGCAATTAGTTTCCTAATTTCTTTTTTCAGTGTTTCACTCAAAGTATTTTTAAACGCCATTTGATTTTTGGGTTACCTTTTCTCTGACTCTAAGAAATTATGGTGTTTCTTGATGGTTTTCCCACCCTGTCCTTGTAGAAGACCGACTTGTCCTCTTTGCTTTCCAGTTTGGTTGCTTATTACTAATAATCTACTAAACAACACATTTTTTCTTTGTTTTAAAAAAGTGTGATAAACATGTTATTAGTAAATCATTATAATTTAGTAACACAGTGGAATAAAAAGGAACTATTTTCATCCTGCCAGATTCTTAATTAACTTGAAGATTTTGAGCTTGCCTTAAGTCATTTACTTCTTTAAGCCCTAGAAGTTTGCTTTTGAATTTGAACTCTCTGTGATATTGTACATGCTGACTCACAGGTCTACCGTCAAACAATTTCAAAAGCTAAAAAGAAAAACAGAAAACAAAAACCCACACACTGAAAGCCATCATCTCTGAACATAATGATTCAACCATCTACAAAATTACTTCTAAAATTGAAATGACATTTTGAACTTGTATGATTATAACGGAACATAAAAACACTAATATTTTATTTGGGTACCCATTTCAAATTATAGAAAATATCCAATTTCCCTCTAAATTGTTACTTGGAAATTACAGAATTTTAGTATCAATCAGTTCAGATTCTTTGTATAAATCTGTTATCCTTATAAACATATGGACAAGGTAAATGACAGTACAAATACTCAACATCACAATCTATCTGGGGCTACATAGTAGCAACCTGGGTCAGAATTCAAATATGCACAGACTACAGCAACTGGAGCGCAGCATTTTATATCTAATAATTTTGGTTGAATAATTAAGACCTTCAGCATCCAGATAGGGTTTCATCAATACAATACCAAAGCACCCAGGCTCTGGGGCACAATAGGCCAAAGATATTTCAGATGTGAAACACAGCAACAATACCATGAACTCTTTCAAACAGTATCTTGTTTGTTCCAGTGGCAATTAAATTTTATCATATAGGTATGTATCATTATAAAAATGAGGTGAAAAGATAGGTCAGTGGGTACATGGAATTCAGTGTACTCGGGCTGCTGTGATATAACCCTCCAAAGACCAACACTTGGAACTCTCTTAAAGCTGAAAAGAAAGTCTTTATTGCTGGTCAGTGAACGCACAGGGAACTCACCCAAATCATGCAGTCCCAAGCCTTATTGTCTTTTATGCACAAAAACAATATCTTGGTTGGCATATTTCACTAAGCAAGAAGTGGATCCACAGAAGCCAAAAAGCAAGGTTAGGGACTTTTTCCTCAGGGACTTTCTTAGAAGATAGGCTTGGTCTTTGTTTCCATTTTGCTAGGTGTTGGGGCCTATATGCTTAGTTTTAATGTCAAAATGGTACCTTGGTATCGGTTGTGCTAAAATCTGGGAGCATGTTATAAGGCATCTGGATACAGCATGTAGAATCACTTATCCTATAACACACATATGTGGTTTTTCACGCCTCCTCATTTATAATGATTTCTCTTATTAGCCTGCTATTGGTAGTTGAAATGCTGTGTGTTGAGGTAGTTTTCTGGGTAGCCAACAGAAAATCTAGCTGAATTTGGTTTAAATATATTATCCCATGTAGATAGTAGATGGTAAGGCTTGCATTTGGGTTGGATGGTTCACAAAGCAATCAAGGCCAATTCCTGTCATTCTTCTGTTCTCTCAGAGGTTACTTGATATTGTGTCTCTGTCTCTTGTGTCTTTTGAAGTGTTTGCTGTTAGAACCACGCCACTATGTGATGGAGAACAAAACACCACATGTGTACGGGGAAACCCAGGCGACCTAGAGAATCCAAGTGTGTTGTTATAGACAACAGTCCCAGTTAAGTTTCAGCTGACAGCTGGCATCAACAATCAGACTGAATGAGCTTTCAGTAGAGTCCAACGTCTGGCCATAGAGTCTTCCAGGTGATGGTCCTGATGTGTGATAAGGTAGAGGGAGTTCAGTCATCATGGCTTGACTGTGTTGGATTTCATGGAACCAGGATGTATCCCTGGTGCACAAAAGGACCTTGAGGGCACATCCCCCATGGAGGGATAACTGCCTTAACCTAGAGACAGGAGAGAAGTCCTTACTTCACATGACCTGACAGATTTACATGACCCCACCTGGATGACATAGCCCTACATGTGGAATTGGGGTGGGGGATGGGAGGGGAGGGTGGTCAGGGTGCATGTGAGTGGGCAGAGAGGGTAAGAGGGAGGGAGGGAGGGAAGGAGGGAGAGGGAACTGGGATCAACATGTAAAATAAAAAAAGAAAAAACATTTCTTATTTTAGAACAACTGAATTTAGGGATGAGTTATTATGTTGTAATTCATAACTACGTTTTGTTCTGCTTTTGTGAAATGTGTGTGATTGTGTGAGAGATATCTAGAGATACAGATTATTAAAATGAGCTAATTACTACTGAATATGGGGATATAAACATGTGAATACAGGCTCTAAGAAGTCAAAGTCTACATACTTTACACTGGGATATAGATAGATGGTAGAATGAATGAAAGAGATGGATTTTATCTCCAGTTGGGAAGAGCAGTAATCTTTCTCTTCTGTTTTACTTAATCAACCAATTCTTATTCCTGTTCTTGGACCAAAACCAGTGATCAGGAAAAGCCACACATTGGCAGTTCATTTATGTGCGACGCATGGTCTCTTCATCTCTTTGGAGGCCCGTGGATTCTTAAGTCAGTGGTCTGCTTTACCTTTGTACCTGTCATTTATATCACAAAGCCTGGCATGATCTGGCAGGGTGGTTTGAAATACCCTCTTCAGAGAATTGTGGTGGGGATAGGACTTTCTCCCTTTGCTTCTGCAGGGAGAGGTGCCTCATATATGTGGGAACTCTCTGCAAATATGAAAAACACTTAGATGCGTGTAGGGCAAACTGTGAGAATCTTCTTCATAGAAAAAGGAAGACAAATGCAAATAGAAAATGATACCCAAATCTTTAGAATATGTAGGGCAACTTTATGGTATTCTGTTATTTCCCAAGTAAAATACATTTATTTACCCAGTCAGAATTACATTTTTAATTTTAAATGGACTTGTCTGATTTTGTTGCCCTTAGGATACTACCAGGTTATCTGAACTAGGTCCTATAGGGGACCCCAGAGTCCACTTTTATATAAAGCAGCACCTGAAAAGATGTCCTTTGGCAGAGACATGGTAAAGTCATTCAAAGGGACAGTTAATTATGAGATAGTTCATACTGTAATAAAAACATTAACATTCACACATCCTCTAGGGGAGACGTCAAGATACTTTACGCTTGAGTCTCTATGTAAATCCCAGTTACTCCTTGTTAATGATCATCCTTTTTCCTTTAGCTGCACTTGTTCTGATTCTGTTTGCCTTTTCTCAGTTTCTCGCCATCCCATCATTTATTGTATGTGCCACATTGCTCTCCACATGCGTTTGTTCTGGGAAGTTACTTTACTGTGTGAGGAAAATAACCCTGATTTAAGACAGCATGGCCCTATCCTTCCCCACTCCCTTAACAAGCTGGACCACAATCAGTCTTGAGTTTTTATGCATAAAGTACCAAGATAGTGGTAGTTTATGCACCTATGTTCTCTATCTGCCTTATGCTATTCATGCTCTACACCTTTAAACTACTCAGCTTGTATTTGGTGTGCTCTGCAGTGATGAGGAAGGTTAAATTTAGATAAAAATGGTCATCCCAAACTGTGAATTTTTTCAACAATCGGGCAGAATTTATAACCCTTCCTGGTGCTAATATGAAGCACCCTCACTGGGAACGGGCACTCACAGGTTGTGCGGTGAGAACTGAAGGCACAGAGTAGCTGAGCAGAACAAAAGTAGACCTGGCTGACTCCCTAGAAGGCAAGAAATTGAGCGAGAAATGCTCTCTGTTCTCTTATTGGCCTATCATTATTATTATTTTATCCTTCAACTTAGCATTTAGATTGCAGCATTCCAACAAATCAATCAAAATATCTTCTAGTGGCCTTTAAGTGATTGGCTACCTCCAAGCCGCAGACTTCTTCCTCTATCAGTACCTCTATCAGTCATTACAGCTTTCTGAATGGACACATTAAAAACTGGAGCAACTCCAAAGTGCTTGCTATTATAATTTGATAAAATGAGCCATTTACATGATCTATGAAAGATGTGACATTAAAAGTTTACTTTGTTAAATGGTCTATGAGTCAAATATATAGATAATATAAGCTTGGTTTCTTTCTGCAGACCATCCTTGAGTAAAGACTAAGCCAATGACTTATAGTAGATGTTAGCCAACCATGATTCTCCCTAGGTATATCAGCCTATGATTTTGTAACTAAAAAATTATTGGAAGGCAGTACCTCTTGACTAATTATTGTCTGTGGCTAATTCTGTACCAGTGGCAGAATTAAGTGTTTGAGGCAGATGAGTTGGCAGGTAAAATATAGGAAACCCACTGTTTGAATTTCATGTATACAATACACATGAGACATGTTTATATTAAATATTATTCATTATTCATTTGCAGTCAGAGTGTGACTATAACTTCAATATTTTTATGTGGTAAGTCTAGCAATCCTAGACTGGGGACAACCTAGCACAAAGGATAATATATTTGTTAATTATACTTTGCTAACTACTGAAACTACAGGAAAAAAAACTTATGAAAACTCTTTCTGAGTTTTAATTTTACTTTAAGCACAGATTTGATGTTTAACCCTGAATCAGATTGTTGTTCATATCTCTAAGATAGTCTTGTAATAGTCACCTGTTTCCCAGGATTTTATGAAGATGTCTGGCACCTCAAGGACTTAGCAAGAGGAACAGATTGAAGGATTTGACATACTTCTTATATCATACTGTGAATTGTAGTGTGGTCCCTAGCCTCTATATTCTGGGTGCAGAGCAGAAGAAATGACATCACATGTAGTGTAAGTAGAAGGAAGAAGCGTCATATTCAGATATTATTCATAAAATTCAACTCACTAAATAGAAATTAAGTGAAACACCAGAGAGACAGCTTTTTGTTTCCTTGCAACAACAACTCGGCAGTATTTTTCTATTGGTTGGGAAGATTAATGTGATTTTTTTTCTTGCTTTAAAAAATAACCCTTTTGGGATCATATATGAAAGTAATTAGCTCCATTTTCCATCTTGACAGCTTTAACATTAGTGTGGTCTACCTGACATCCTGCTGTAAAATACTTGACAAGAATTTGCCACATTACCACTATACGGTACATCAGAAAATGTGACTAGGTTTTACTGTCAAAAGATGCCCTAATTGGAACTTTACCTTGGGCAGAGTGGAATATTTATTATCTCTTGTTCTTCCTTGATACCTCAAACATAGTTGTACTAAGGCCCAAGAATTTATTGTTCATCTGTTTTCCCAGAGGGTGGTGATTATGTTGATTCGAAATGGTTTTATCATTTCAATATTCCCAGTATGTAATTTTGTTCTTGTAAGTTCTAGATAAATGGTGGTCAAATGACCTCAATAAATATAGACCCAATAGAAACATTTTTTTTTTTGCCCTCAACTCACTTAAACTTATTTTTTTTCTGAAATAATTTTGCAGAGGCTCAATTGTAACTAGTTATAGTTTACTTGGGATTGTTACTTGACATCTAATCCTTATGACTCTTTCATTTCCTTAAGTTTTTTTTTTTTTTTTTTTTTTTTTTTTTTTTGTCTATTTGGTCTACCAATATGGATTTCCTATTCTTTTCTCGAATGTGAATAGTTCCATCTCGGGAAATCCTAAGTACTATTTTCAAATTCTAGTCCAGACTATGTGTAGCTATAAGTTAGACTAAATAGTTGGCTGGCCATGGATAGACAGTTGGATTATTAATGCTAGCTTGTGCTTTAACTCCCTGAATCAATTTGGGCAGTCATTTAAACTCTATGAAAGCCAGTTTCCTGAGGGGTTGGTTTCAGCAATGGTTTATAAATTGTGCACAATGTAGCTCTGTAAAATTTGGAAACTCACCAAAGGCACCTTAAGTGTTTAACATTGGCTGTGTAGTACTTATACAAAGGTTGTGAGGATGTTGAACTTCTTAAAGAATATTGGTGGAAAGTGCATTAGGATTCTTATAAGAAGTTCTTAGAGGCTAAAACAGAGGCTTTGCTTAGATGGACATGTATTTGAGCTTTGTTAACATGGCTCCAGGGGTAATGCACTTGATCACAGTATCTGGGAAGTATTGTGGAGGCCGATGCAGACAATTCTGAGAATGCTTTGTGTTACTGCTTAGGCTAAATTTTAAGGACTGTCTGTGTCTTTAGCATCTGTGATGGTCATTGCCTTGCTGAACTTCCTTATCTAGAATAGACTGCTTCAATCATGTTGGGACACCCCTGCTCCTCATTATATCTGCCAAAGCCTGATACTAAGGCCAAAAGTTACTAGAATGAGAACATAAGATCCACTTGGCAGGGGATACATGTTTTCAAATCAGGGTCCTAAAGCTACCCCTTTTAAAATCAAGATGGGTGGTCTGACCTGAAGTCAACTTGGCACCACAGCCTTCAAAGTATTGGCAAACTGCAGCTATTACTGGGAATATGATAGTATGTTTTGACATCAATTGTGTTAAAATGTAACATTTGTGTTTATGTACATTTTTATCCTGTTTCCTGACTTTGTATTTTCTTAAAAAAAAAAAAAAAGGAAGATAAAACTTCATACAGCAGGCTGACTTTAATATTTTCCAGCATGGTTCTGGCCCATTGCATAGCTGGCCTTTATTATGAGGCTAACTACCCACACACTAAATGCATGACCTCAGGAAATCAGGCCACAGATCCAATTTAGTGTTCCCGGGTTTATAATCCAGCTTTTCTTGCATTCTTACTTCTATGAGGCTAGTACAGCATCATTTTAAGGTTTTGATGTTCTCATTGAAATTTCAAAACGTGTCTGACCTAAATATTATTTCAGATTGGACTATCTGTGGAATTTCATGACTGAAACACAGACCCAGAGCCAGATCTAAACCATGAAAACGTACTTCCCCAACACTAGGTGGTTGTGACCATTGGAGTAGATGGATAATGTGGGCCAGATGCAGAGTAGAAAGGCTTCTGAGGCATTTTGAGAGAACACCGAAGTAGGGAATGAGCTTGGGAAATTTGAAAGTCATTTTATTCACATTTGTAACATGAAAACAGATTTATCATGTAAATAAAGCTGTAGTTCTCCACCAGGAGTCAGGTGTGAGACTTTTTTTTTTCCTCACTGTGCAGATTGAGATATGACTGATATCTCATAGTAGAAACCATGGATGCTGCTCAATACATAACAATGAACAGGACAGAGCCTACAACAAGGAACTCTCCATTCCCAAGCATTGGAAGGCAGAGGAAAGCATGTGGGAAGAGATGCTGCCAAATGCTGAGCTGGGGAAGTTGTACCTCCTAGTGTCTGTTCTGTTTTAAAGGTCTTGAAAGGGAGATGAGTAGAAATTAGAGAAAAGGCTATTGTGGGTTCCTGCACAGGACCTATTGGTACCTGAGTTATTGTTGGAGGAGTGAAGGAGGAGAGAAAGCAGTGGAATGGAAAACGTGTTTTGGGTGCAGGAATGTCAGTGACTGAATGTAAGTTTTAAGGAAAGAAACGAATCAAGTTGTACACTCACTTTTCTGTACTGAGAGTCAGAGAGAAGCTAATGAGGTGAGGGAAATGGGCAACCGCTGGATTCAGGAGCTAAGAATCCAGTTTCAGTGAATCTGCATGAAATGTAAATGAAATAGGCAGATGATGATGATGATGGTGTGTGTGTGTGTGTGTGTGTGTGTGTGTGTATGTGTGATGGAAAGTCAGACTAGAGTGTGCCTTCAAAACCTTGTTCTGTGTTGTGAAAGGGGATGCAGCATGTATGAGGCAGTTGCCATGAGGAAGAGGTGGTTTCTAGTGCTCTGCTTTGTTAAGTTTGCATGTTTCACTTCTCTCTGAAAACCAGTTCACTATGCATGAAAGAAAGCCCCTAAACTGCATAATGCTTCCAATCATCTTCCAAATAAATTCTTTTATTAATTTTCTCTTGTGAATCCTAGTATTTAAACTAATTATAACTCACTGTTCATTAAGGAATTATACACCAAGTTCATCTATGTCATCAATGCAAGGTTGCCCCAGATTTTAAAGGTGGGTAAGTATGGGTTATAGACTATGCCAATATTAAAGTTTAGAAATGAAGCCTAAATGGTCACTGATCTTAGTATCACTGAAACATTTCTTCTTCCCAAAGAGCCCCTGACCTTTTTGTATCTTGTAAGTGTGTGACCTGCTGAGTTTGATTAATGTTGCTTGCATGAGCATTGTTGTGAGTTTATTTAACGGAGCATGGTCAAGTTATCAGTGGTTGCAGCCCTGAAGAAAGTGGACCTCTCTTCCCAAGCCACCTGTCCATAGACTTTTGTTAGCCTTTGCCACTCAATGACAAAACGCTGGTGGACCTCATTGTGTGTGAGTGTTGTGCAGCTAATCATGGCATCTGTGAATTCACGAGTCCGATGACAGTGCCTTAGTCAGGGGACATATCTCTGTGACACACCTCTCCATCCACTGGTTCTCCCATTTTCCCGCCTCTGTTTCCTTGATGTTGAGAACTAGAGTGGGTAGTATAGGTGACCCAGTTAGGGCTGAACACTACATTATCTCTTATTCTTTGTAGTTTGACCAGTTATAAGTCTTTATATTAAACTCCATCATTGCAACGGGAAGCTTCCGTGATGAAGGTTGAGAACAGAACTAGTCTAACAATCTATGGGTATAAACACGAATATCTGATGACAGTTTGACCACAAGTCCATTTGTTTTGTTTTATAACTTATGGTTTCTGGGAGAAACACTATCTTTCTGTGAAGAATACCTTCATTCAAATGCTTCCAAAAAATTATGTTTTGGTAAGGTTGTTAAATCTCAGCTTATTTTTAAGTCCAGGGTTGATTGTGTATAAATTTTACTCAATTTAAGCTTGAGACTTCCTAACTTATGCATGTGAATGGGCTTCTTATCTTGAACAGAGACTAGCACTATCCTAGTCTACAACATGGTATTACACTTATTTGATAAATCTTCTACAAAAGCAATGACTCTGCCAGTGAAAATACTGAAAATAGCCCATGATTCATAGTACTGTTTTCATGGTTCCCAGATTAGAAATGAGTAGGCCCTAACAATACTGGCTGTTTCAATCTTATTACATTTTGATTCATGCCACTTTTTATAAAATATTCTTTATGCTCATAAGACATCAATTTAAAGATGACTTAGTCACATATTTGCTTTGCATTGTAACATTAACGGTTAAATTTCATTCACAGTTTCTTAACTCAAACATATATTAAATAAACATATCTAAATTTGGATTAAAGAAACCTATTCTAGAATGATTTGTCTTCTATGCCAAACAAATATGGAAGAGGAACCTGAAAATAGAAGGGCTAGAATCTTAGGCATGTGAACTGAGAATAATCGTGTCTCTAGCTAAAGGATAAGAGAGCTACAAACCATGGTCCTTTCTGTTGCTTAGGAGAAGAGACACAGATAGAAAGGAAGGTAAGTGCCAGTGGTAGAGCCTCCCACCTTCCTCATCTGCCTCCCAAGGCTGTCTCCAGCCCTGATACAGTAGCAAATTAAGTTCAGGCTCCCTGTCCTTGACTGTTAGCAATCCTCAGGTGATGGGAGATGTCATTCTGTAAACATGTTTCTCTTATTGGTTAATGAATAAAGCACTGTTGACAAATAGGAAAGCAAGATAGCTGGTACTAGGAGCTGGTACAAGGAGGATTCTGGGAGATGTAGTAGAGGGGAGTCAAGATGTAGGCCATGGGAGGAATAAGACTCTCTCTCCAGTAAGACCATGTGGAAATACTTAGATTGATAGAAATGAGTTAATATTTAAGATAGAGCTAGCCAATAAGAAACACTAGTAACAGGCCAACAGCTTTATATCTAATACAGTGTCTCTGTGTGTTATTTGGGGTTGATGCGGCTCTGGGACCAGGCTGGCGGGAAAGTACTCATAATACTCAGGCCCTCAGTTTAGCTCAGTTTGAAACAATAGATCTATCTCCAAGTGGCACTCAGCCCTACACTCTGAGTCATCCAGTGACCAAATGGGATTCCTACCATGGATGGCCCATTTGATCTTACATAGACTCACAACTATTTCTGATGCTTATGAAAGTTGGATGGCTTAGTAGTGAAAAAAGGTACCTTTTCATCTTGACAGCTCTGCCTGTCCATCTATGTGTCCCTTAGATCCTCCTTTAGTCTGGAAATCTTCACTGGATCTTCTTGCAAAAAATTGAGGTATTAACAGGCAACAACCCCATACACCCAATACCGTTGTTACCAGGATGATCTGTCTCAGGCACCTCCTGGAGCCTGTTGACAAGACAACACTCAGGTCCCATCTACCTCTACTGAATCAAAATTGTATTATTATAAGAAACCCCACTAATTTATGTGTATATTACATCCAGTAGAATGCATGGTTAAGTTATGATAGGCTGTACTTGACCATTGTAATGAGATATTCACTTTGTCTGCTTCTGTGTATTTTCCAAAATCTTTCACTTAGTGGTAGGTGCAAGAAGGTGTTTGCTTTCATTCCACTCCATCTGTAGTCTCGGATGCCTCCTCCCCAAATGGGCCAGGTTAACCATGTCAGAAGACTTGGGAAGTGCACCTTGAACAATGTTCTATTTCACTGTGAGGGCTAGCTTTATGAATGACGAGCTATCTTGATATTTTGTGTATTTTTATATTTTCCTCCATTAACTGAGGGTCCTGAGTGCATGACTGTTCTGGCAAACTAATGGATTGCAACTAATAGCCTGTGTGATTTAATTTGAAAAGCCACAGGGAGCATAACAGTCATAAATTAAACATGAGAAGAAGGGCTTTCAGATAGGTACACTGAAAGAAACAGGAAGTTGATGATAACAGACAAATGACCTCAAATATAACAATTTATGCCATTTTATGTGGGTGAAAATAGCCCAGTGAGCCTCCAGAGGACCTGAGGCTCTCTGTACTGCAAAATGCACAATACATGGTGAAAATAAGGATGGCTGAGTCATAAGAGAAAAGCTTAGGTACCCACAGCATACTGATTAGGAAGGCAGGGAATCTTGAAATATAGGTTTAGAAGATTTTCAATAAGCACGATGCCAATAAAACATAATTTAGAGTATATATAAAATTTTAGCACCATGACAAACAGTTTCCTAATGACTCATCCTTCAGGCTTTCTGGGAGAAAGGGTAAAGTAGAACCGATTCTCTGCCACCCTGGGTGGAGGAGTTATCTCTCCCACATTGCTAAAGAATCTTCCATAGGTATACTTGATTGTTCTTTTCTTGTCATGGTCATTTTTACTGGAATGAGCCCATCAAATTTTCCGTTTCAAGAATCTGAGATTAGGCAACAGCCTTTAGTTGGTGGAATTGAAAATCTTGTAGAAACAGGTCTCAGGCTGCTAAGGTTTACTAAAGCCTGAAAAGGTAGCTACAGGGAGAATTTAAAAAGAAGGCCCCAGGGCCCATGAACCTGGACAACAGAGCCCTTTTCCTCCTTTTTGAGGTTCTAGCTCTTCTAGAGTCACTGGATTCAATGAAACAGTCTGTGTCCTTCCAGATAATTCCCGTTGTTTCAGTTGATCAGATTTCAATAGTAACTATTTCTGGGAACAGTTGTTTCTTGGTGAAGAATTGAAATGTCCTCTACTAAAATTCATGGCAATCTTTAACATCTACCACCAAATGTAAGACAAAGCAGAAACCAGATGACAGGGAGCCCATTACAGCCATCAGGGCCAGAGTGTCAACAGAAGGGATGAGGCATTCAGATGATGAGGGAGCAGGCCATGGGTGTCTGAGGCAATAGCTGAGGGCCTTAGATGGGGAAGTAGGGCATGAAATAGGTCTGGGACCAGGCGGATGAGGCTGAAGAAGGTTTGGAGATGGTACTTCTAGGTTTGAACTTATGATCTGGCATAGGACAAGAAGGTTTCTCTGATGGGGAATGCCCTTCTGTATGCTGTGAATGTATGTTTCTCTTTTTGGTTGATGAATAAAGCTGTTTCTGCCAATGGACAGGCAGGATGTAGCCAGGAAGGAAATCCCAACAGGGATAGAGTAAGTAGTAGGCAGAGTCAAGGAGATGCTTGTAGGTACTGAGGTAGCAAGAGACTCAGGCATCACGGGTGAGCCGATGCCACATGGAGATACACAGATGAATAGAAATGGGTTAATAATGAGAAGCCTGATCCATCGGCCAAACAGTTCATAATTAGCACAAGTCTCTGTGTGTTTATTTGTGACTGAACAGCTGCAGGACCAGCGGGGACAGAAAGTGACATCAACAAAAGGGACACCTTTTGTCCTTAGTCAGAAAATCTCTCCTACTCATGCTGAGGGACCCTCATGCACTGGCAGTCACTGCCAGGGCCCGTGCCCTCCAGGAGCCACGGCTCCTCCTTCACTTGTTAGGTATTCTTTATGGAGAGCAGGTACTTTCTTTCTAGACTAGCTTTATAGACACCATTAATTGGGTCCATTCTGTAACCCTGAAAAATAAGCAAAACTTGTTTCCCTATCTTTTTCCAGTTGAACACATTGGTTCATCTCCATCCATTTGATCTTGTGGTGCAATCACTTGCCCTCACGCCAGGGCTGACGGTGATGAGCCATTCATTTTTAATGCTTGAAATTGTACCTAGCAAATTCTGAGTAACTACTGAGAGTCCCTCTAAGTCATCTGTAAATCAAGGCTGTAATTCTTAGATACTTTCTCCCCACTTACATTTTGTTCCACAGTGATGAGAATATGTAAGCTCCTGGTGGTGGCAGTGTGTGTGTATGTGTGTATGTGGTGGGGTACAATATTCATTCAGAGGATGTAAGAAGGTGCATTTTACAAAGATTTTTAGAAATTTAAAATTCAGGAAATTGGATATTTGACAATGTTCGGTGTAATGAACAGTGTTATTTATTTTGAGGGGGAGGAATTTTAGCTTTCTAATATGTTATTCAAATACTTTAGGTTTTATTTCTGCCTGCCAATTTTTTACTTAATACATATCTCTAATTTTCACGTGTTAACAAATTTGATTTTGACAAGTTTATGTGATGTCTTTGGAAGTACATAATTTTTGAAACTCTCGAGAAAATCATTGTCATGTTTTATGTATCAATATCAAATATCTACATAAAAGAGAAAATTACTTCTCATTTCATTTGTTGGGATGGTCTATTCTTTCTTAACATGTATGCAAAATATCCATGTACCTAAGTCCCAATTACAATGGCCCTAAGAATAGAAACTTGGATGGAATAAGTATGAGGGATCTGCTTAAATTGGTTTTGGGGGTTTGGTTGTTTTGCAGGATCAGTTCTTCCAGAAACAGATCCTGAGACAATAGCGTGTATGCTGGGAGTTTATAAGGGAAATATTATTGCAGATGCATGATGCAGCTGGGGAACAAGCCAAGGAAAAGAAAGAGGCCAAGGAAGTATGCCATATCAGAAAAGGTCAGCTCATTCTAAACCTGCCAATATCCAAGAATAGTCAACAAAAAGACACCATAAGGAAGCTCTTTAAGGAATCAGTATCTGGCTCTTGTGTAACCAGAGCTGAAATGTGGACACTAAGATGGTAGATAATAGAGGAAAACTCCTACTAAAAAAATGTCAAAGTACAAAGCAAGCAAAACAAACCAAACAATGGCATGCGCTATGATCCTAGCATTCAGGAGAACTAGGAGTTCAAGGGCAGCCTGGGTTGTGCTGTGAGATTCTATCTGAAGTACAAGTAGGAATAAAACAGGAAAAAAAAAAAGAAACAAAAGCAAAATGTATAATTTTCTATTAATGTTTTCCAACGGACATATATAATAAAATATTGTATTCATGGAACAGGAACAGTAGATAATAAAAAGTGATGTTTGATATAAGACAGAACACTTAATTAAAAAGATGTGATGACTCAAACAATTCAGTGTTGGAAGATGGTGCAAGACATAGAGAAATCATAAGAGAAGTAGAGGGTCAATTAATCTTGATTATGATATAAAGATGTGGAATTTAAAAAGGTTTGAAAAGAAAAAGGAAAAGTTTAAAGAAGTACTTTAAATTATTTAGAAGAGTAGGAAAGAGTAAATCTTCAAGTTCAAATGGTTTTCTAATAAAGTCACCCTAAAGAACAGAGTTTAATTCATAATCAAGCAGATGATTATAACATTCAGAAATTCTGAAATAAATTGAAAGATAATGTGTGCTGAATGGGAGAGAGAGAGAACTACCAAATCAAAGTAGTCTAGGGAAGGCTCTTCTCTCTCTCTCCTCTCTCTCTCTCTCTCTCTCTCTCTCTCTCTTCTCTCTCTCTCTCTCTCACTTTGTGGTGTGTATGTGGATTATGTGTAAGTTTACACACATGTACATGGAGTCTAGAGGATGTCCAGTGCCTTCATATGTCACTCCATGTTTTATTCTTTTGAAACAGGGCCTCTCATGGATCTTATAACTTGTATTTCAGCTAGGCTAGCTGACCAGAGAGTTTCAAGGACTTGCTTATCTTAGTCAGTGTTCCATTGCTGTGAAGAGACACCGTGACCATGGCAAACAAGAGGAAGAATTTAAGAGGTTCAGTCCCTTGTAGTCATGGCAGTGAGCATGGCAGCATGCAGGCAGACACAGTGCTGGAGAAAGAGAGTGTGTGCTGCATCCAGATAAGCAGGCAAGAGAGAGGCACTGAGCTTGGATGGAGCATTTCATACACGGTGACACACTTCCTCTATCCATACCACACCTACTTCAACGACGCCATGCCTCCTAATAGTGCCATTCCCATACTGTGTACTTGTGCATTTAATACTTGGTGCACATGCTAAGTTGGGACTCTGAGAATAAATATGTTCTGTCATAGCAGGACATTATATGCAATGGCGTCACAAATGCATGGATAATTCCTGTGCCTCAAGTTAATCTTGGCAACGACATACCTCTAAATTCTTTTGCACATCTCCATGGCACATACTTCTGCTGTGTTTTCTGTAGGGTTCCCTCACAGGCTTTGACTCCTACTTTTAGGTAGAGATGACAATATTGAACTTCCCTGGTTCTATTGTGCAGAGAGATGTACTTTTATTACTATTTTTTTGTTTGTTTGTTTTGAAGCATGCTTCTGGAAGGCTTTGGCTGTGAAAGATGTTGGAGAGATACAGGGGCTTCAGAATGTAGAATAGACTAAAAGAACTCCACAATAGGGATAATGGTAAGACTGTCTATGAACTAAGCCTGAGGGGGATGAGGAGCCAGTTTGAGGCAGGGAGACAGCTATTTTTTTTTTAATTTTACATGTCGATCCCAGTTCCCTCCCTCCCTCCTTCTTACCCTCTCTCCTCCCCACATGCACCCTGACCACCCTCCCCTTCCATCCCCCCACCCCAATTCCACATGTAGAGCAATGCCATCCAAGTGGGGTCATGTAGATCTGATAGGTCATGTGAAGTAGGGACTAGGGCTTCTCTCCTGTCTCTAGGTTAAGGCAGTTATCCCTCCATGGGGGATGTGTTCACAAAGTCCTTTTGTGCACCAGGGATACATCCTGGCTCCACTGAGACAGATATTTTTTTTCCTCTCCCTTTCCCTTTGCTTTTAAATTCCACATATTCCCCCCTTCTTTCCACTCTATTCTGAGTATGGGAGTCCAAGCTGGGGTCATGTCCTCCTTTCTCTCGGAGATGAGGAAGTAGGCAGCTAGTGGAAAGAAAGGGTTGAGCCTTGAGACCTGGCAAGGGGAGATCGGGACGTGGGTGCTGGGCAGCCTGCTGTGGCTGTGGGAGGGCCTGCACCTCTCCTCCTCTCTCGATTACCGATCTGCTCATTAGCAACACAGGATAACAGTGAACTGCTGAGCCACAGGCTGCGTGACGCACAAGTGGGTGGATTGCCCTGCAGCCTGGCAACCGCGGAGAGCTGGTGATGCAGAGGCTCTTTCTGGCTTCGGCTATGCGACCGGGGCATGCATTCTTACGTAAGCATGTAAACAGAGAGGGCGCAGGAGACTCGGGCCGATGCCTCCTTCAGTCACAGATGACTGGGAGCCTCCTGTCTTCTTTAGCTGTGGGAGCCTATGCAACCCTACCCACATAAAGTTATTCCTCTAACAGAGTGGTCAAACTATGGTACAGAGATCAAGTGTCAGGTTCTCAGGAAGCTCCTGCTTCCTAGTTGCTTAAGACTTCTTTTATTCCCCCTTCTTCAACCACAAGCCATTACAATATCAGGCCCTGTTCTATTTCACAAAGTATGCCATATCTCCTTCCCAGGTTCCCACCTCTGGCTTCACAGTAAGGGCGGCACAGCAGGTGGATGTGTTCATGTGTGAAGTATGTGAAGATTGGGTACCTCAAATACCTGGCGCTTTAGGGTGGTAGGCTGTTTCACGACAGACCACCTGCTCAGCCTTTGTGAATATCCAGAGCAATTGCATGGAAGGAATGGGAAGGAATAGCGAGAGGATAGCAGGCCACTTTCCTTCAATGTCTTCCGAAGGGTTTCAGTGTGTGTTGTTAGATGCTGGCAATGATAATGACAATTAGAAGTCTTCATGGGCTGAGTTTTCCTGTGAATGATTTCTTGTAAGCATGTCTTCCTAGAGGTTTAAAAGTCAGAACATATTACCTCATCTGTAACTCACAAACTTTCATTCCTGTGTGATGCTGTAGTTTGCCATGACAAAACATCCTGTTCAAAACAAATAACCATGTGCCCTCTGCTAAATCGTGGTTCTGTGTGCCTTAAGCATCTACTTGGCTTCCTTGGCTTTTGGAGGTAACATGTTGAATACTGAGGGCTTGGACATGACCTGATTTGATGTAGAAGCTTCCAGGTTTGAGTAGAATTCAGAAGGAAGGGGTCCTGTAGCTGGGGCAAGGTGGAGGTCACAGTTCTGCCTATTTGACCATGTGCACAGACGAGCCTTGCTCAAGATGTCAGCGGAGAAGTAGAATTGTGGGACTCATGGCGGGCTCCAATGGGAGCGAAGCACACACTCCAGAGCTCTGGAACAGGGCCATGTCATCTGTTGGTGAGAGCTGTTTATTGTCAGGCATGATAAGGGGCTTTGGTAGGAGTGACTGGACATGGGACATTCAGTGATTGTGGCTCAGCGTTTTCATCTGACACCAACAGACTTACTAAGTAATAGGTTTAGCAGCACCTTTCCAAAAGATACAGATGGGTAGGGGTAGAGGTAGAGGACATAACTGCATGGGTGGATAGCCCAGATCCTTCATCATTAAGTATGGCTGTCCTGATTATATGATGCCTTTTAATCTTAGGTGTCTTGGGGGCTGGAAGTTCTTTTGTGGAATAACCAAGGGTAATCTGGGCTCAGGAGAGGTAGGTTTGATATATAGTTTGAGGTGGCCAATATCAACTACTATGCCTCATCTCACTATAGGAGAAACCTGAAAGTAGCAAATGGTAATCTCCTCTGTGGCTCCTACATGTTCAAGTTATTTTCCGAGTCACTGTTTTCTACATGCTAGTAGAAGCCTGTGTATTATAGGTTGGGCTTTGAACCAGCATTGGTAAGGGAACAGAGCAGCACAAACCCCCAAATTTTCTTCTGAAAATTACACCTAAGCATGTCATGGGAATAAGGCCAGTTCCATGAGCTGGTCAGTGCATTAAGCTGTATGAAACATTGATCTATTAGCATTATGTCTCAAAGTAGCTACTGAGACTTCAAAAGTAGGGAGGAGAGGCAAGCAAAGAAATCCTTTCTGAATTTATAGCAGTTCTAGGCAACTGAGAAACTTCCAGCTGCCAGTCTCATGAGCAGATATTCTGGGATTCCTATTTTAGGGGCAGCCTTGTCATGTGGGAAAGCCACGTTGTCTTGCATCGTTCTTTACTGTGCCATAGTAATTGGAAGGAATTATTCCTTTCAGGATGTGTGAGTGGGCTTTTGTTCAGGCCTGTATTGATTTCTAAATGGCATCCAAGGTCTAAGCCTGCTATTTAATATGAAACCCTAGGTATTAAAACACAGTTATGATTAGAAACACATCTCTGGACTCCAAGTCTCCGATATAAGTTTAATGTAAGGATTCATTTTTTTATATGAAGCCATAGGTAAGTTTTGCATATGAAGGGAGCTGAAAGTAATTCTTACTTTTAACCATTTAAGTAAATAAACTAGTGACTCACTGCCCTTGAGGCTTCTGTGCTATGTGAATAGCCAGAAGAAGAAAGAAGATATGACATGTGTAAAAACAACTTTGGAATGAAATGTCTATGTCTGTCATTGTACATGTTGGTGCACTCCATGGTTCTGCGACTAAGGACGTGTGAGACCCTATATGCACTTTATACACTTACATAATGAACTTTAGTTACTTCACACACACCCCACTTCCCCCTCCTCCTACTGGGACCCTTCTTCTCAACAAGTTGACTTTCTATTTTTGTGAACTTTTGTGTGGCCCACTGAGTTCAAAAAGAGTTTCTTGCACAAGAGTTGGTAGGAGGTTATTTAGGTCAACTTATATGTGTACACACAAATATGGTCGACTTATTTGTGTCTACACTGCTGAAGAAAATGACATCCCATCCACTAACAATCCTTAATTGCCAACAGGTACTTTGTAGGGCAGGGGGTGGCGGAGGAGAGCAGTGTAGGCCCTTTCCCAGTCCATGAGGAAATCTTGTACAGTGAAGTCACAAGTATAAATCTATGCCATGTCCAGAAGACATCATTCTGTCTCCCTGATATTGTCTCTTAAACTCTTCCCATCCCCTGTTCCGTGATATTCCATGAGACTTGGAGAAGGTATATATAAATGATATAAATGTCCCACTAATAAATATCACTGAACTTTTATGACACTTTTATCTCCTCTGCTGTGAAGTACAGCAACTCTGCTCATATGTGAAAATTTTAAATTGGAAAACATTTATGAGAATAAAATGTTAAATTCTTTTCAGTAGTTGCCATGTGGTACTTTTAGAAGGGCATCCTTGCCCATCTGTACCTGTTGCCAAGGCAACTGCATGGGTGGCCTATGGAGGTGTGCTCTAAGAAAGCAATTTACATAGACCACAGTGCAAATGTGTCTTGATTGGCCTGAGCTATGTGGGGAGCTTGTTACTGAAGATGCTCATCTCCTCCAGACTCTGTACCTGAACACTTTATATTGCAAATGCACTGGGCAGAATACTATCCCCAAAACACTTGCCTGGCAAGACACCTCTAAGTTCTCAAACTTCAAGCTTTTAAGGCATACCTATATGTTAGCTTGATATTTTTGATTAATGCTTATAAAAATTGCATGTATATCCTTAGACATAACTATAAAAAAGTCATAAAAATTGTGTAGAAACAACTTCATTTGTTTTATAGTCAATCTGCTAGGAAGTAAAAAAAAAAATAATGAAGATAGTTTAAAAATGAACTAAATGCCAAATGCCAACATGAGGGAGTTTGGATTTTTTTGTTTCTTTCCTTCATTCCTTCCTTCCTCCCTCCCTCCCCCCTCTCTCTCTCTCACTTTTTTTTTGAGACACAATTTCTCATGTAGCTCTGGTTGTCCTAGAACTCGCTCTGTAGACCAGGCTGGCCTTGAACTCACAGATATCTGTCTGCCTCTGCCTCTCAAGTCCTCGGATTAAAGGTGTGTGCCACCACCACCCACTGAGTCTTCTTAAAAGAGAAATCACAGGTGGAATCCCAGCCCTCTAGAGACAACTAAGATTAGCTTGGTAAATTATGGAAGGAGCAGGGGAGGAGAAAGAGAGGGAGAGAGAGAGGGAGGGAGGGGGGAAAGGAGGGAGGGAGAGATGGAGGGAGGGGTTGGGCAGATGCTAAAAGCAGCACCATCATGCCATATTTAGTGTGAGTCATGCACTGCCATGTGTGAATACGTTCTGGTTGCTCTTGACCACATTTTCACAGTGATTGACACTGCAGGGATTGACCACATTTTCACAGTGATTGACACTGCAGGGATTGACCACATTTTCACAATGATTGACACTGTGGTGAGTGACCACGTTTTCACAGTGATTGATACTGCAGTGATTGACAGTGTAACAAGTTCTGCCCTTAATCCCCTGCATGGGGCTTTCTAAGAGCCCTTTGAAAAATTGCTTAGTAGGCAATGATCTTCACTTTGGCTTCAACTTCTTCAAAGCGTTTGACTCAGGCACAAATTACAGGGTTAGGCTGTTATGAGAAACCTTAATCTTTGTGGATGAACTCTTTTCTTTATTTCTTACTGAACTCTTAGCCTTCTGCCATTACTAAACTACACTGTTTTTTCTTGAATTTCCTCTACAGATTGGACGGTATACTCATATTGCAGAATCTTAGCCACTGAGGTTCAAAGGGAAATTTCTAGTATTTCCTTTCTCTTGTTTGAAACACAGACAGGATGTGTGGAGCTTCAGCAGCTACCTTGGAAACATAATTACATGAGGGTCACACCAGAAGAAGATTAATAGAAAACTAACGAGAGCTTCCATCAAGGAGTACACTAGACATAGACCAGCTCTCTTTGTGTTTCTTATGTGTAAGCGAAATAAGCATAAGCCCCAAATATGCTAGGTGTACTATTTTTGAGTTCCCACTGCCATTTCTAAGTGTAAATATGTCTTACTCAGTTATATTAACTTTCCCTCAGGTCATCCTACCAACCCTAAGTTGCATGCTCTGACCTACTCCATTAGACAATAGGAAGACACTGCATTTATTTAAGGGTATTGCTTTGACTCACATTCTGTGAGAAATGTTACACTCATGCCCTTCCCTCCCAACCAGCCTTACAGTTAATTAACAATGCTCTAAATTGAGGTGTGTTTGAGTCAATCTAATTTTCTTTTTTTATCCAGAGTCCTTTGTGTGTTTTATATCCTTAATGTGGAAAGTCATAGGTACAAGATACCTATTCTAATTCCTTCTCTTCCGTTATTCTCTAGCAATTGACATTATTGAAGATGAACGCTCCCCCAAGGCTAGGGATAATGAGCAATGTCACCTTGTCAAATGGAGAAAACCCCAGTGGGAGAAAACACCCCAGCCATTCCTAGTCTTATCTCTTCACATGGAGAAGACTTGGGTTGTCTTACATGTCTCCATGTCCCACAGGATGAGAGTGCAGAACCTGTGCTTTCTGGAGTAGCTACCTAGCCCTCCTCTGCCTTCTCCACAGTGTGTAGGGTGTCCCTCCATTTCCCCTCCTTCCTCTTCCTCACTCCCTTTTCTTCTCCCCTGTCTTCTTAACAATTTTCTCTGTATAACAAGCTTATCAAAGAAGGGCTCTACGGTTTGTGAAAAATTGATCGTAAGTTCAATTCTTTCCATGCCATTTCTCTCACTGGGAACAATTCTTGTCTGAACTTACAATGTTGTGCTTTTCCCATTCAAATAAGCTGCTCAGATGCCTGCTTTTCCAGGCAGTCTCCTTTGGTGGGCTGACAGAGGAAAGTGCTCTCTACTTAGCCATTGTTCACATGGTAATTGCGTACTGGATCTGCTCTGAGCTCAGTGCTCTAAGATACTGCTGGGAGTGGGGGGGGGGGGCGTCCATTCTCCTGGTGGGTGAATCTGAGCATCCCCATGTGAAAGGTTCTGCTAGAGTGCATCACAACTATGAAAGAGTGAAATGAACTAGCAATTGTGATCTCAACTAATAATGTACAGCCTAGTTAGGCAGTTCATTCCATGAAGTTCACACACGCGGAATTCAGCAAGCTTACCCATCCCGACATGACGGATTGGGTGCACCCTCTCTCTGGTACCCCATATCATCCTACCTTTTCATCTTTGTCCAAAGAGACAATTCTCTGTCCTTCCTGGCCAGGCCCCTTCCTGTAGTCATTCTACATCTGCTCATGCTATTATTCACAAATTGGAATGCAAGTGTCAAAACATGAATACATAACCAAAGGGTGGGATATAAACACTCACATTGTCGCCACCAGATTAGATATTGGGTGATGCAAATGAAGGCTAATGTGGAACACAGTCCTCCCAACTTTTCCACATTGCTTTTTCCAAGAAGATTCTTTATCTCTGTCGCGCTGACTCATATTTGTATGCCTGTGGCATAGCTCTGCTAAGTACCAGGCACTGTGCTAAGAACTTGATTTGGGTTATCTGATTTCATTCTCACAGAATGCCTCGGAGTGTGCATTACTACTACTGCAGTATTTAATGAGGAAAGCAAGACTCGGTTAACCAGTGCGACTAAGGCTGTGCAACCAGTAACTGTGCTTGGCAGAATACATTTTTGATGCAGACTTTGAAGATAATATAATGGCTTTATTATTATGACTTCACATGGAAGAAAAAGAACAAGCTTTTTTATCTCTCTCTTTTTTTTTTAATTGAGAGCCTAATTCCTTGGGCAGGGGTCCAAGATTACATGTCTACATGCCTCCAAACGATTCCATCTTCAGATTCTGTCACAGTCTGGATCAAGGCTTACTTTATGAGTAGGTGTGGGTGGGTGATGTAAGCATTCAGTTCGTAAAAGCAACCAAGACTCAGGGAAATTGTACAATATAACCACGGTCACTGTTAGGTAGCAAAGCATGGGGTGGAACCCTGGTTTCTGAAGTGAGAAGAGTTTCCATGTTACTCTAATTCAGAAAGTAGGAAAGGAAACAGAGTGCAGAGCCTTGGTGCTGCTGTGGGGCCTCAAAAGATCAGCAGTCAGGAAACACTAACCTCAGAACGCATAGAAATAAGCCAACCTTTTATGTGCCAAATAAACAATGTTCTTATTTACATGGACAAAAATCTTATCTCTTTTCACCTAATTCTGAGTCAGTGAGCAATCCACTCAATAATTTAGAACTTGGTCTTTTCCTTTTAAAAATATGGATGTATTTTAAAAATTGCAATTAGACAAAATATTGTTGACCAAGATAGCTTGGACGCCATAAAACGTTTATCTCTTGTAATTTTAAAAATGGAATCTTAAGCTTATTTTATAGTCTACTCATGTTTTGGTGAGGCGTGCATCCTTTTGCCAACATTTTCAATATTGCGTCAGTCAGGATTTTGACAAGAAACAGATGGCGCATTAAGAGTAGGAAACTGGAGAAGTCTGAGATGAAAAGACTGCACATGTGGGAATGGGTAAGGCTTAGGAGAAGGGGTGAAGAATGGTGGGTAGCCTTGTGTCGATAGGGGTCCCTGTTACCACTGCTAGTCTTGAAGGGGTGGATGCAGGAGGTGCTGGATCCTGAGCTATGTAGAGAAGGCTGCCTGACAGACACCGTGACTATCAGTAGGCTTATGGTCACCACACTCCCCGGAATGGTGGAGCAGGCGACCATTGACTACTTCTACTATCTTCTCATGTTCAGTCTCCTAATTCTACCTCTAGTGGATGAACATGACCAGGTTCTACTGAAGGACTCCACAGGTATGGGCCTCCGAGGGCAGAACATAGAGTTGAAAAGCATGGAGAAGAAATGAGGAGGTTGTGGTGAGGCTACCCAGCACCAATAGCATGTGGAAGGAGATGGAGATTTCGGAACTTGGCTTCCCTGCCTTTCACATCACTCTGTTAAGGCTCGCTACAGCCCGTTTGACTATATATAATGTGGAGGTAGACTGGGTTTTAGGAGGCTCCTTTACCCAAAGGGAATGGAGAAGGTGGTTTACTTCATTTTGCAGGACTCAAGACTTGCTATAAATCATCAGCCTCCTATAAAATAAGTTGGTTTCTTTGATTGGATAGTAATGGTTTCAAGACCAAAGTTTTGATAGAAATTAGAACCAGTTCATGGTGGTGTTTTGTAGAGGCTGAGTCTCAAAAATTTGGAAACTGAGGTCTCTATGTCTGAATTTTAAAATGTAAAGTTCCCGTTCTATTCCTGCTCACCAGGTCTCAGCCAGGGCATGTTAGGTCATATTCTCTTCTTTATCTTGAACAGAAGGAGAGAGCTGTACCACACCGAAGGTGTTGTCATGACGATATTTAGCACAGTGTCTGGCACACAGCAAGCATTTCATAAATGTTAGACGCTCTGCCTAGGCTGTGCTAGCAAAGCCTGCCAGCATGCAGCAGAAACCATTTTTTTTTTAATATAAGGAAGTGATACTTCTGTTAAAATACTGTCTTTTAAAAAATGAAAATGGGCTTTCAAATGGGATATGTTTGTTCTCCAAGAGATGATTAACTGGATTTCCTTGTAGTCTCTGAGACAACACAACTAAATCCAAGTTTTCTTGGAGCATGTGAAGATGCAGAAGTATGCTGAGGTTTCAGAGAGGATGGAGGTTTAGATCCGCGGAGCGGCATAGGAAGCCGGGATGCTACCCTCTCCTGATGGAGTGGATTCGGAAGGACGCTGGCAGCCAAGGTCACGGGCAGAGCACCAGCACGGCCGCCATCCTTTCTTCACTTTTTGCCCCAGGTGCTGAAGGCTCTTTCTTAGCAGTAAGTGACCAAAGCACCATAAGCCCTGTGACAACGGTGAAGTGGGTGATTAGTATAGAAAAGGCATTCGTTTTTCTTTTTAATAAAACACTTTATTAAGACTTATCTAACTCAGTAAGTCTCCAAACTTTAAATAATAGAAAAGGACAAGGCACAATTTAAAATCTCTCATGCAGGAAGAATTTCTATTCAAGTAGTTCCTCACTCTTCCTTAGGGCTTTTATGAAAAATACTTTCCTTCACACCCACAATTTCCTCTTTCTATTTGGTCTCAGTGCCTCTCATAGCATCCTTTAATTCTTCCGAAGCCTCATTGTCCCATGCTTGAGGGCCACTGATCCCTAACTCTCCATAGACTTCCTATGGAAGCAGACTCTCATGCTCCTCATACTGACCCCCTTTATTGAAATGCCGCCGTCAAGGCGGTTGGCCACCACGAAGACTGGGGTGGCTGTACTTTCTTCCGGCTATTGAGCCTCAGCTCCAATCCTATTTTAATGAGGTCTTTCCTTCTCCCATCTCTTTCCAAATTATGCTGGCTGGTTTAGTCCCTCTAGAATGAGTTTCTTTACTTCCTGTACATTTCATTTCTTTCTTAGAAATTGCTTTCCTCTACTAGAAAGATTTTTGAAAACACGCAGTGAATTTACGGAACCAGAAGTAGAGCCAGGATTTCACTTGTCTGAAGCCCATGCCGTGGAGGGAGACATTTTGGAAGTATCTGGAATGGAGTGGTGTTGAGAGCTGCCTTCTGCACCGCCACTGTACACTGTGTGGGACAAATGCCGAGCAAACCAAGGCAATGTGTCCCTTTGGATGGAAGACCTGCTTGATGAGACGTTAGGGCTCATGCGCCATCCTATATGACAAAGAATTCCCTATCACTTAGATAGTGATGTCCTGCCTCCTAAAAAATGGCAAGTGAGAGTGAGAAGGCTTTTGCCTGTCTTGGGGTCTGAAACTGCTGCCTGGGGACAGTCTGAAGTGATCCTTATGGAAGGCAAAGGTAATCCAGCGATGCTGAACTCTGTGCAGTTAGGTTTCTACTCTGTATTAAACACATGTACAAATCTGTAGCTTTGAGGTAATTTTCTTGACATTCTTTTTTTTTTAATCCAAAAAAATGGGAGAAAATAGTTACATAAGAGAGCTGGATGTTTAATGTTTCCAGAGAGTCTATAGAGATATCTGCCCCTTCTCCATCTTTCCGTCTGTCTGTCTGTCTGTCTGTCTGTCTCATCTCTCTCTCTCTCTCTCTCTCTCTCTGAAAAGAAGATACTATATGGGAATTGTATAGTGAGATACATACAGGATGTAAGTGTGTGGGAAGGGAGGGGGCCAGGGGAGTCGCAGTTACAGAGCATTCCATTGTCTCTTCTTTTCTGTGTCTCCTTGCTATCTACCACAAAAAGAAATTTCTGTGATGAGGGTTGAGGCTCATCATAATGAATTTGACAAATCAGGTGATATTATTATATAACCCCCTGCCCTTAGGCTGTTGATGAGGATGGTTTTAAGGTCTCACATTTCTCTTACATACCTATAATAAATGTTACTTGGTTATGATGTATTTTCCCCCATATTGTTGGATTCGGTCTGCTGAGGTTTTACTGAGGATTTCTGCTCTGTTTTGGTGACTTTTGCTAACCGTTTTTTCTATGTGTCTAAAGTTTCACAATGTTTGAAGGAAGAAATGTCCCACATGTAGAGTTTATAATTAGCTGGGAAATTCTTACAAGTAGGTAACCTTAGCTTTTTCTCAAGGACAAAGAAAGACAAGAATATAAACAGAAGGTAAAGTGGTGCTGATAGAAGCATCTTACCTCTATGTTCCCTCTCCATTTATGGGCAGGGTTTGAGGATTCAAAATTGTATCTGTGTTACATATGCAGAACATGGCCATGATTGGCAGCCCGTGAAACCTATTTGTAAAGAGTTATTTTACTCTGAGTACCAATTCTATGCCACGCGTCACTGTAACCTTTTCCTTTTATTATCTGGAAGATGGAACTTTCAGCAGCCATTGGGATGAAGATACACCCTGCACGATTTGCTTCAGGGAAATAAATCCATATGAACTTAAGGCCTGATTGAACCATCGGAGACAGACAGATTTAGTGCATTTTCTGGCCTCTTAGAGGGAGGGTACTAGTCTTAACCTGAATCTCTTTAGGCCAATATGACATTAATGGGGTCTTGCAAATGAAGAGTGAAGACCCATACAGAGGTTCCAATCTCATAATCTTTACTATTCAGGCTTTGCCTTCATTGCTTATAATTGTAGGTACAGAATTTAATGAGCCTCTATATATGAGTAGAAATCCACTTATGCAAACAAAAATATCTCTTAGGGGACTAGATGATTTACTAAGCAATTATCCTAATTAGACTGAGAAAATATAGGTTTGGGGGTGAACTTTTGGTCATCCAAAGAATTCTTTTACTGATTTAAAATTAATGAGAACACTCTGTTTTTAGGAGATGTGATAAAAAGACACCATATTTTTGCTTTTTTACGGAGCTAGGTCTGATATAGACAAAGATATAGACTTTTTAGTGATATATACTTTGTTGACTTGATTAACCCTCTATTTCCCCTCTAAAAAATACTGGGGCACTCTGAAATGGGACAGAAAAATGGCCTTGGACATGCTCCATTTTCCAAGATTAATTTCTTCAAAGAAGGCTGATTTCAGATGTCACTGAAAGGTCTTTTAGATGTGGTCTTTGGGAGGCTCCTTTAATGGTGTGGGAATGTTGTCTAGATTAGGAATGGCACTGTCCACAGAGCAGCTACTGGTACAGAATGTGTTCCAGGCCTGTGTCCTTGACATCCAACACATTCATTATATTTTAAATGGTACAAGCAGACTTTTTTTTTTTTTTTTTTTTTTTTTTTTTTGCCATTTAATGGCCACCAGTATATAGCCCATGGATAAAACAATTAAGAAAAAACAAAACACTAGGTCAAATTGAATTTTTTTTTATGGTGTGTTAACCTCTGGTTCTTATTTGTTTTTGCTTGCCATCTTATCCTTTGGTCTAGAACATGATGAAGTAAGAACTTTCCAGTTTACCAGCCAGTGATGGAAACCAAAAGCAGAATGAAGATGGGCCTCCGTCTGGTGGCAGTACAGGAGCTTCTGTAGATATCTTTCTCTCCATAACTTCCTAATGAAGCCATTCCTGGTCTCTTACAATGAAACAACCATCCTTAACAGTGAAGCTGTGGCCTTATCGTCAGGTTGATCAGCCTTTAAAGACTTGCATATATAGCCAGACCTCCACAAATGCCCGTCTTAATGGAACATTCTTGCTTTCCCCTGAAGCCAAAACTGTGTGCTCCGTCGCTTTTTGTCATTTCCCTGAGCTCATTGAGTATAGATCCCCTGTCTTCATGCCCATTTCCCTGTGGAGCATTGATTGACATGTTTACTCTAAGGACAGGTGCTGTTCCCACTCATGTTGTTTAGTGGATGCCATGGAGACGTGATTTTAAGTGCCGAGGAACACACGGAAAGCATGTCGGGAAATGAGCCCTGAGTTTACAATAATGCAGGTACTTCAGTAACAGCTCCCTCTCTACAACATCCCCTAGTTTCAATTGAGAAATACAAATGCTCAAATACTAAGAATAAAGTTAGGTGGTTTTATGGATCAGGTAATATTCTTCAAACCCTCTAAGTTAGAGGTCTCCTAGTATAGCTGAATTGTAGAATACGGTTCATGTTCTAAATTAAGGTTTGGGTTTTTATAACCAGCAATCTAGTGGCTGATCAGAACACCAAAGGCTCATTTCAAATTGTTTGCAGGGGAAACATCCACATTCTCTTTGCTGTGCTATTGCCTTGTCTGTAGATTAACTAATTCATGACTGACTGTCCTTCGTGTCTGACTCTCTGAGCCTCCCAGTTCCGTGAGCTCACAGGAGTGCGTGGAGAAAGGATGGGGGTTGAAACAGCTATTTCACACAGGTAAAAGGAGGCCCCGTCTTAGAGGAACCAGCAGGCACGTGCTGGTCAGGAGGATGAAGCCTCGGGGCCTCTGACTGCTTCCTTTCCTAGACTCATTTCCTAAGCGTTGTCCCTAGCTAATGCCTGTATGTCGCGAGGATACACAGTTCCATTTGGGGTAGGTGGGGGCCTCCCTTGGTGGCTCAGGACAGACTTAATGTCACCCTCTTTGAGTTTTTGTAGACATGACCGGCATTCTTCTTTGTTTTGTTCTTTGGAGACAAAGTTTCATGTCGCCGACCCTCACTGTGTAACTGAGAGTGGCCTTGAACTCCTGAGCACTGTGCATCTGAGAGCTAGGACTGCATCATGCCTGGCTAGAAACTGCATTCTAAATGTTAGTATTCAGGCATCTGTACTGGCCTGTCCTTGGGGTTCTGACGGGACACGCCATCAGCTGCAGCCACTAAGAGCATCACCTGTGCACATTCACTGTGTCCCCTTTTAAAAGGGCCCCGCCCACCTCCCATCCCTCCCTCCCTCTCTCTCTGTCTCTCTCCCTCCCTCTCTCCCCCTCACCTCCCTCTCCTCCTCCCTCCCTCCTCCTCCCTCCCTCTCTCCTGCTGCTCCTGTCCCCAGAGGCCAGTCTCCCCTCTCCCTTTTCCCCTTCTTATGATCCCTTTCCTAATAAGAACCCTCTGCTTGAACCTTGCCACATGACTTCTTTCTCTCCTGCGCCACTTTTCTTGAATTACAGCGCGGAGACCACCTTCCCTCCTGCTTTTGGCCCTCTCTAATTTGCTCCTCTCTCCCTCCGTCCTGCTGACCCCCCTTTTCCTTCTCAGGGCTCAACCTGAGTGCTTTGACAGCCTCTCACTACCATCCAGCGCCTTCCTTCTCCTTTCCCCTTTTCAGGCAGGCATTGCTCCAATAAATCTCTTTTATTTCTAATCCTGGGTGAATTCAAGGAACAAAGACACAAGCTAGCCACAAACACCACACATACACACTTCTGAAATGATGTTCTGAAGAACTAAACTTGCTGAATTTACTCTCATCAAATCAAAAGTCATTTTTCATGACTAAGAGGGAAACTGGATCTTTTAAGCACATTTCTCACATTAAAACCAGTAAGGAATTTTCGAGTACAGTCAAGTAATTATGTGGAATAAAAACAAAAGAAATTGCTAAAATGACATGAGATGTGTTTGTGATGAAAACAAACTGGCATGAAGTTCTCCTGTAAAACTACAGTAACAGATTCTAAGGCAGTAGTTTTTGCCCGTAGTTGTCTGATGGCAGGCTGGTGACAGTTCTCAGCCTGGCACTACTTTACATACCCATTCTGAGTGGCCCATTCGGATGGTTCAAACGTTGAAAAGTCAAGGCCACCAACTTTCTGTTTCTTGAGGCTTCCACATGATAAGGACTGGTTTGAGGGCATCTGTAAATTGCTGGCTGTGTTGGAGGGAAACCATGTCTACTTAGAATCGGGCTTCAGAAGGCTTTGGCTGCAGAGAAATACGTGGCTTGTGGTTGACCACAGACATATTTCTTAGTCTTTCAAGCTGCATTGAGAGTGGGTGCATTGGACCCTCTTCATTTTCCAGTGATTTCAAAAACCTGTGTGGGGAACTTTGATGCTGCATGCTTCCCTCCTTATCCAGCCTCCCAAAATAGGCCGCTTCTCTGTACCTAGAAACCAGGTAAATAGCGTGTTGAGTGACTCCCCAGGCTCGGGTGGACCCCAAGTCCACGTGGCAAAGCTTACAAAGTGCAACCCCCACTTCTACTCTTGCATCCATTTCCGAAGTTTATTTATACACTAAACGCAGCTTCCACAGGCATGTAATTTTGACCCTCCACCTTGTGGTTTACAAGAGCTAGAAGCAGATACATAGGGAGGCTGATGGCTGGTTTCAAAGCATTGAGGTGGTGTGCTTGCAAGGACGAGGAAAGAAGCAGCATTTGCGTCCCTGAAGGCTGTGCCGTCATTGGGAGATGTTGACATTTCAGTTCTGTAGTTCTTTTTACTGTTTTGTACTGTGCCTGAAAGCAGGCTGAGTGCGTATTTATTGCTGTCCTCTGATTTACAAGTTGAATGGTCCAAATACTTTGAACTCATCTTATTGAAATGGGCAAAGCAAGAAAAATAAACTGGTTGTTGGGAGGGGTGGGAGATAAAAAAGATGTGCTGCGGGAAGGAAACAGAGAGAAAAGCATCAAATCATCCTCCTGCTGTAGAAAGCAGCATGGGTACAAGAGTGGTCAATGCTGGCGATTTACTTTTGGCTTCTAATGTCCGTAGGAGTACACTTCTGCTTGAGCACCCCGAAGGGTTTGATGGCAGCCTGGAGCCCATGCTTCACAATGTACCATTCTGAAGCCCACTAGAAAGCCATTTATTAGTACAAGGTCAATAGGCAATTTATAAATCAGGCGGTCAGCCTGAGTAACTTTGAGTTGGAAGCCCTCTGTGGGTCTTTTTTGTAAAGATGACACAGCTAGGTAATAAGTTTTCCATCATGTACAAATAACCAATGCTATTAGGCTGCCTGTCAAGGCCTCTTCATCATTTTTGTAGATGACTCTATAAAAACAAATTAAACCAAATAAAAAGCATTGCATCTAGAACATCTCAATGAATATATTTCATTTGTGGCTTCTTTATGATCAGTAATAACAGACCCCAACCATTGATTGACTTTAAGGTTTTTTACTACAAGTCTCAAGTAGAGTTACCTGCATTGGTGTGTTAGCTCAGAGTTCTCTTTCTCATATTTCAAAGGTAAATCACAGACTGTGGGAACTCAAAGATATTCATTTTAACACCAAGTGAACATTATCAAAGTTGCATAATCCAAAGTCTGGACATACTGCAAAGGTGTTTAGTATGAGTCAGCGAAACGAGAGCTATTCGATTTCACATTTTTTTTTTTTTTTTTAAGATTCAGTATTTATGGGGCTCCATGGAAAAGAGAGTATACTGCTTTCGCAGAGGACCCATGTTTGGTTTCCAGAGCTCATATCAGGCAGCTCATGACTTCCTGTAGTTTGATTTGGATAGTAGTGAGTTGACTAGCACATAAAGAGAGGCCCTGACAGTTTGAAGAAGTCCAGCTGCTAGAAAATAGAAGTTAGGCCAACATTTGAAAATGGCTAAGATTCTCAGCATCTGGAAGATCCATTTAGGAGAAGAAAGGATAAACAACATAAATACCTTTAGGCCAAGGGTGGAAAAAGTCCAAGTTTAGGGTAACAGAAACTCTGGGGGGCATGTGCAGATGCCTGTCATTAGTCCTGGATGCTGAACCCCAAAATGCTGGACTCCCATATCACCAAGAGGGTAGTACTACATGCCAGAACGTGGCCGGTGAGGCACAATCTGAAGGTCTAGTTTCCAGACAAGTCAAAATACAATGAATGAGACCTTCTGCCACCAGTTAAACATTAGCCATAATTCCAGCCTTGGAAGACTGGTATTGGAGTACAGTTAAAGTCTAACCCTAAAAATAGACATTACAAGTCCCAATCTTTAGCCACTAGTAGTGTACAAGGGCCCACAGGTTATCAGGTTTTCAAAGGTGACAGTATTATTCAGAGTTTTCTGGGGAAAAGGACCAAGAAGATGTATATATAGAGATTTACTTTAGGAAATTTACTCATTAGGGAGGCTAGGAAGTTCAAGATCAGTGGAGAGGGTGGTAGACTGAAATACAGGAAAAACTGATGATGTAGTTCACAAAGGCCATACACTGATAGAATCCCTACTGGCTTCGGGATGTGGGGGTAGCCTGACTTATGCTCTATTTGAGCTTTTATTTCACTGCAGAAGGCTGCACTTTATGGGTGATGCTTTTCCAGATTAATGTAAATGTTAACCTTTCCTCAAGCACAGACACATGCAGAATAAATTTTGACCAAAACATCTGGGTGCTGTAATCCAGATAAATTGATATATGAAATTAGCTATCAAAACAGGTGAAGGATTGATGAATAGAAACATTAGATATCTAGTGCTGTATGAACAAGCTTGACACATTGGTTACACAAGTAGGAAAGAAAGGAGCCAAATTAATTTCATGTGCTGGGCTTTTTGTCATTCATCCTAAAGTCAAAGATTAGTTTAAGAGGAAGTGGTGTGTGTGTGTGTGTGTGTGTGTGTGTGTGTGTGTGTGTGTGTGTTGAAGTTTAATAAGGATCAGGATAAACAGATAGGCCGAATAGATGTTTATTCAGGGAGAAATAACTTACAAGCTAGACAGATGAACACCAGCAGATTCCACTGGATGCTCTCTTCTCCGTGTCCTACCAGCAAGAGAGCGTTCCCTGGCTCCTCCTCAGATGTAGTTCCACCAGTCACTTCTGCCCCTGGCTCCACCCCCAATGGGCGTGGCCAGTGCCACAGAAGGAGACAAAGTGAATATCCCACTACAATTCCCCTTTTAGTCTAGAGAAAAGATTTAGGTTTGATACAAAACTATATACAAAACAATGAATAACAAGTGTGCTCTAAGAAAAGGAAAATTGAGAACAAAACGACCTACATATCTAGTCCTAGGGTGAAGGCATAATGGAGTTTACAATATAGTTGTCCTAAGCTGGAAAACTTAAGTCTAGTACCTAATATATCCAACTAGGAAGAGAGAATAATAGTTGTGATAGTTTAATCTTTACCTCATCAAGACCTGAGAAGGAAAATAACAATACCAGGGTAGACAGGAAGTGCGGATGGGCAACTTCCAAAAGGTGCAGCAAGGACAGAAACAGCAAGCTACCTGGACAGTCACCCAAGGTCTCACAGCAACGTTGGTACATCTAGAATGTACCAAGGCCAAGAGAACTTGACAGACCACAACAACAACAGGGAGGTAGAAAGGCTGTCTTACCCTGACTTGGCAAGGTTCAGCAGTCTTCTATATTTGTCTCCTGCAAGCACATAGGACCAGATGTCCAAATCAGTGGTCAAGGTGGGGGCAGTTCTTTGCCCAAGAGGCCATTAGCTGAAGTGAGGATGAACTCCAGAAGGAGTAACAATAGTGTCTAACATATTTTGAGGAAAGTGCACGGTGCTGTCAGGAGCAACAGTGTCCCATGTCAATAGAGTACTAATATTAAAACATTTAAATGCCATGTCCGCTGGTCTATGAAGTGATTGAAGATTAAGCATCTATGTCTGACTAATCTCATAGGTAAAGGAAACATGGGTGAAGATAATCTGTAATGCTCAGGAACTTAGCTAAAAAAATACATATTAAAACTTTCTTGAGTAAAGCAGGGATAAATAACTAAACAATATAACTATGTACATATAAATCCCTAAAATAGACGTAGAGTAGAAATGTCTAGCCAAGAGGTAGAACTATAAAGGGCAGCATGATAAATATACCAAATTCTATCAATATACAAAATATCTTGAACACAAGCAAAAGTATACATATGTAGAATATGGCAAGAATAATGTACATAAAACATCATAAATGGAAAGATTTCCCACAATATGACAAAATATAATATACAATTCTTCCGGGAAGGGAATATAAACTTAATTTTACATAGGTTACCACAAATAAGAATATATAACAATGTAAGTTGTATAATACTAATATCTCACTCTTACTAAATAATTCACAAGAAGTTAGGCTAATCTACCTATATCCATTCTAAACCATACCTTTCCCAACTATACCCTATTCCTGTCTAAAAGCGATACCCGTGTATAAGCATCACCTTCCATACCCAAACCTAAGTAACTAAAAACAACCCTAAGAAGATGAATATTATCCCTAAATTCCAAGAGTGGGGAAAGGTTATCTTAAGGTTACTTCCTGCTGAAATGGGAAGATGATTGTTCCATGGGATCCTGTAGGAAGAAAATTTTTAGCAACCAAATTTCTCAACAGGACTGGCTGTGACATATGTAGCTAGTCACTGTGTGGCAGGAAATGCTTGACTAGAGTTTTATTTGAAAATCTGGCCAGGGTGTAATAAGAAAGTACACCATTACAGCTAGTTAGTCATGAGTTGTCTCAAGCAAAACAGTCTCAAACCGGTTTTAGGGTGATGTTTGTAGTCCAGATGCATCAGGTTGAGTCAAGTGGAAATGTCGAATTGGGGCCCCATTTTCTTTCAAAGATTGCTGTTAGGAATTTTTATTATTCCTTGTGGAAAACTTAAACTTCAATATCAAAGTAAAATTTTCAAGTTTAAGGTATGCATTAGGGAAAAGCAACAATATGCATTAAAATGTATATGAGAAAATTAGGATTTTGGAGAGAAAATTGCGTATAAGCGAATGAGTCCCCAGATTTTGTTTTCTTCTGCCTTACACCAATATTTTCTTAAATCTTACTAAATGTTAATGGACTAAATATTATTAACTGTGATTCTTATTTGATAACTGTTGTGTGATATATTTTGCTATGCTAAGGTTAAAACTCTTTATTTTAGACAGAAAAGAGGAGATGATGGGAGATGTCATTCTGTAAATATGTTTCTCATACTGGTTAATGAATAAAGCACTGTTGGCCAATAGGAAAAGCAATATAGGCTGGACTAGGAGAAAAGGAGGATTCAGGGAAGTAGTAAGGAGGAGTCAGCATGTAGAGACTGGAGAGAACAGAGGTCCGGGTCCACTCTCCGGTAAGATGAGACCACGTGGAAATACTTAGATTAATAGAAATGGGTTAATATTTAAGACAGAGCAAGCTGATAAGAAACTAGTAACTGGCCAACAGAATTATATCTACTACAGCATCTCTGTGTGTTAATTGGGGCTGGCGTGGCGGTGGGGCCAGACAGGCGGCAGAGAAAAACATACTCCTAACGTGTGTGTGTGTGTGTGTGTGTGTGTGTGTGTGTGTGTGTGTGTGTGTGTTTGAGAAAGAGAGAGAGAGAGAGAGAGAGAGAGAGAGAGAGAGAGAGAGAGAGAGAAAAGAGAGGAGATGAGGACAGAATGGAGGATAGAAAAATCAAGAGAGAAAGATCATACTTTTTGCATTGTGTTCATAAAAATTACAGTATGGATAATTTTCTTTATTAAATGATTAGATTATATCTTCAGTGTCTAGCTAATCACTTTAGCTACCTTTAGGGACTGATGCTGAGTCTCTCTCATAGACTAGTGAGTATCTTAATAACCCTATTAGTCAATCTCAGTGGAACGGATATGTTATCACTCTCAAACTCTAAGTGGAGTTTAAGGATCAGAGGCTTAAATCACTTAAGGAACAAATAATTTCAAATCACCTGAAATTTTATTAAAAAAAGGAAATAAAACCAGATTTTGTTTAGTTTTCCTTGACAGTTAACAGAACTTATATCTGAAAATTTATCCTGGAAAACTCCTATCTACATGGAAGCTAAACAGTGGCTTAATTATTGAATATATTGCTTATAAGGTTGGCCCTCCAAAACATTTTCTGTACACATGGAAAATGAAGAGAAATAGTATTTCATTTCCATTTTTCAAATCAATAGATGAGTCCTACTAACACACAACCCCAAGTCACTATTACAAATTCAGACTGTAAAGGAAGGAACTTGAATCTAAATTATTATATTAGCTATCTTTCATCATATATTCTACCATTTTGTTATAAGCTACATTCTAGTATTTGGCTATTTTATGCAGGTTCTTACACATGCCATGTCTAATCCAAACCATTCTGTGGTTGATACTCATTTGGTGTATAAGTCTGAAATTTGTTACCTCAGTATACAAAACTTCTGTAGTTTATGCTCTTTTCAGATTCTTCACTACACTATTTTTCTTTAATAATTCTCCTTCATTAATGTTTGTCCTTTGCCACATATGCACTACTTACCTTTCACATAGTCCACTAGTCCTCTGTTTTTCCACTTTCTAACTTCTCACTCCAGAAGCCATCTTTTGTGTTCATTCTCTCTCTCTCTCTCTCTCTCTCTCTCTCTCTCTCTCTCTCTCTCTCCGTGTGTGTGTGTGTGTATGTGTATACATGTGAATATGTGAATGTATTCCCATGCTTGAGCATGTGAGGCCAGAGTAGGATGTCAAAGTCATCTTTCTGCATAGTTCCTCACCTTATTCCCTTGAGGCAGAGTCTCTCACTGTACCTGAAGCTTGCCCATTTGACTAGGCTTACTGACCAGAGAGCTCTTAGAAACCCTGTCTCCATCTCCCATCTCTTGGTGTTGGGAATAGAGGCAGCACAGTCATGAAGGCTTTTTTATTTTAATGTAAGTGGTAGAGATTTGAACTCATGTTCTCATGATCACAGAGTAAGAGCTCTGACCTCTGACCCACTAGTAACCTCTTCAAACCCTCAAGGACCTCTTGATCTTATTGTCTCTCTTGTTCCCCTTATCCCCAGATTAGGCTCCTTCCCTTTCCCTTTTTCGTTGATGAATATTCATTGCTCCCTCTTCCTGCAGAATCGAATGCCTGTAAAGACCAGGACCAAAGCATACTTTTCTACATAGTTACTACCCTGTGTTCTGGTCATAACAGTGCTAAATGAACATCTGTTTATAATGTAGTGTAGCTTGTGGGAAACATACCAATGTTCTACACCCAAATGAATCATAAGAGGACTCCAAAGAAAATGTAATTTTTAAATGGTAAAAACTTCACATGACAGAACCATTAACTAGCCTAACTCTATTAAAATAAAAAGAATCATTCTTTATATGTTTCCTTACACTTAATTCACTTCTCATTTTTTTAATTCTGTTGAAAAGAAGAAATGAATATGCAAGACAAATGTAATTTAAAGAAACACAATAAAATATAAAAGTCTTTGTTTGCAAGTCTACTGAAAAAACAAAACAACAACAACAACAAAACAACCTACTTTGTTTTCTCCAGTGTCTTTGATGTTTACTTTTCTTTCAGTCCTGTATCTCTGGCTATTTTGGCTCTCAAGGACCACAAAACAACCACTATTTCTGATGAACACATTACTTCACAGTTTCTTAGTGGGACAACATACTGTTTCCAGTGACTTTGTGGTAGTTTTCCAGGCAGAAGATGGTTACTTTTTAATAGACTCAATACAGGGCCCCTGGGATCATTTGGAAATGCAGGTCTTCTGTGATCCCAATAACCAAAACCAGGTGATAATATACGTGTGAATTCAAGAATGCCAGGACAATTATAAAATGATTGGATTTCACCAAACGAATATACTTTTCATGCCTTCTTCTGTGCCAAATGATCTGAAAACTATGTAACAAGGGGCAGGGAATGTGTCTCCGTTGGTGAAGTTGGAAAACTGGCTGGCTATTAAAAACCAAGGTTTTTAATTTTGCGCCTTTATCATGGAGAAGAAAGGAAGAATGTGCACGAAGAAGACAGGATAGTGTCTAGTTCATAATAGCTGCCCAATATATACCGAATGAGCATGTGACTAAGGTCCACATATCTTTATGAAGTATTTTCTAAGAATCTTCAGACAAGTTAACATAAGGAACAGAAGAATAAGTACCTAATAAAGACCTATATGAAAAACCTAGAAGATCAATAGCATAGGGGGGATTATACAATGAAAATAAGCAGGGAAGGGCAGAAATATTGGTTTTGTATTTCAAACTTCAAATAATATTTCATTCGTTGAAATCTTCACACATGTGGACAATGAATTTTGTTCTTTTCTACCATAGACTACCTCCCCTCAACTACTCCTGGGATTCCTCAACCTATCTCCCTATTGACTCTATGTCCTCCTTTTAAATTACTGTTATTATTTATAGCCCCTGAATCCAATTAGTGCTGACCATATGCTCACTAGAGTGGGTCACTGGCAAGCTCATAGGACCCGAGGAGGAAGCTATTGGTGATGTTTCCCTAAAAGGCTAAGCTGTCAAACTACGTTCTTAATATTTATGTTTATACCCATAGATCTGTGCTAATTTCAGCCTTGGCCAGAGAAGCCTCTTACTGCAGTGACTAGTGGCTAATACAGAGACTCATGACTGGTTAAAGTTCTGAGAGTCACTGTCTGTGAGTGTCCAACCATACATGGTCATTTTGTTCCTTTTCTAAGCAGAGAAAATAATCTCTGACTTGGATGGGACAACGTCTGCATTTCTGCTTTGTAAAGTCAAGCATGAAACAATCAGTTACAGGAAGAGCACAGTGACGTGCTTTCAATTAGTTCAAATCTGAAGACACATCGCACTCAAGATTATGAATGTTCAGCTTTGTGGGAAAACTCTGGACTTGAAGGGTAGTCTTCAATAGTAAATGCCCCCAACAGCTCTGTGCATGCTACAGCTTTGTTATGGAAGACATTTTCTCACACTTGGGCTAGAGACACTGTCTGAGTATGAAGGATTTGTCCCCTTGAAAATGCAGCCTGGAAAGTTATAATTGAGATTCAGGGAGAGCTCATTCAGGGTGAAATGAGGCAGGATGAAGAGGAAGCGTGCAGTAGCCAACCCCTGTACCCACACACTGCTCTGGAAACACTGCTCCTACAAGTGATCAATTTAGACATTTGAAAGGAGGAGGCTATGTGGTGGCTAATGCCAACAATCCCACAAATAGAAGGCTGAGGCAGGAAAACTGACATGACTTTGATGCCCACCTGGGCTGCCAATTGAGCTTCAGGCCAGCTTGGCCTATGGTGTGAGATGTTATCTCAACAAACCGACCGCCAGACAAACAAACAACAAATAAACAACTCCAAGTGACAGGGCTGGAGGCCAGTTGCCTCAATTGCTTAGCATGCACGGGATCTTGGGTTTAATATTCAACACAAAAAACAAACAAACAATCATAAAACAACAAACACACACAAAACCTTTTCATTGTGATGATTTTAGGAACCATTAAATGAATTGGAATTCAGGACAATGTGTGTAGTGAGATAGTCCTTCTGTAGCACTGACCACGCCCATTGGGGGGTGGAGCGATGGGCGGAGGTGACCTGAGGAAGGAGGTCGGAGGGGGCCAGGAAGGCCTCTCTTTCTGGCGTGACTCGGACAGGAGAGGATCGGGTTGAATTTCCTGGTGTTCATCTGTCTAGGTTGTAAGTTATTTCTCCCTGAATAAACATCTATTCGGCCTATTTGTTTATCCTGATCCTTATTTACCGCAATATCTGGTGTCAGAAAAGGGGAGGGGCCTAGGAATCGGAACCTTCGGGAGCGCGTCACCCGGTCGGGCTGCGGTGCTCCCTCGAGTCCCAGCGTCCCTTTTCGCATAGCCCATCTCAGCTTAGCTGCCGTGGTACCATGGTTGTGTTCGTCGCTCTCCTGTCCTTGCTGGTGACGGGTGTTTTAGGGAATGAATTTAGCATATTAAGATCACCAGGGTCTGTTGTTTTCCGAAATGGAAATTGGCCTATACCAGGAGATCGAATCCCAGACGTGGCTGCACTGTCCATGGGCTTTTCTGTGAAAGAAGACCTCTCGTGGCCAGGGCTTGCCGTGGGTAACCTATTCCACCGGCCACGGGCTACCATTATGGTGATGGTGAAGGGAGTGGACAGACTGACTCTCCCCATGGGCAGTGTCATCTCCTACCCTTTGGATTGAGTATGAATGAGATAATATTTTACAGCTTACATTGTTATGTATTCCTATGTGGTTAGCTATGTAAAATTAAGTTTATATTTTGTTATATTGTGTTAAATGTTTCCACTTATAATATTTATGCACATTATTTTTTACCATATTCTATGTATGTATACTTTTCCTGTATTCAAGACATTTTGTATATTGATACAATTTGGGATATTTATCTTGCTGCCCTTTATAGTTCTACCTCTTGTCTTGACACTTATACTCTACCTCTATTTTAGGGATTTACATGTAGGTATATGTAAATAGTTATATTGTTTAAGTATTTGTTCCTGCTTTACTCAGGAAAGTTTTAATCAGTCTTTTTAGCTAAGTTCCTGAGTATTACAGATTATCTTCACTCACATTTCCTGTACCTATGAGATTAGTCAGATATAGATGCTTAATCTTCAATCCTTCATAGACATGCAGAACATGGCATTTAAATGTTTTAATATTAGTACTCCATTGACATGAGACACTGTTGCTCCTGACAGCACTGTGCATTTTCCCGAAAATATGTTGGACACTGTTGTTGCTCCTGCTGGAGTTCAATCTCGCCTCAGCTAATGGCCTGTTGGGCATAGAATTGCCCCCACCTTGACCACTGATTTGGACATGCAGTCCTATGTGCTTGCAGGAGACAAATATAGAAGACTGCTTGACCTTGCCAAGTCAGGGTAAGACAGCCATTCTATTTCCCTGCTGTTGTTGTGGTCTGTCAAGTTCTCTTGGCCTTAGCCAAATCTGGGTGTACCAACGTCGCTGTGAGACCTAGGGTGACTGTTCAGGTGGCTTGCTGTTTCTGTCCTTGCTGCACCGTTTTGGAAGTTGTCCATCCGCATTTCCTGTCTACTCTAGTATTGTTATTTTCCTTCTCAGGTCTTGATGAGGTTGAAGATTAAACTATCACAACTATTATTCTCTCTTCCTAGTTAGATATATTAGGTACTAGACTTACGTTTTCCAGCTTAGGACAACTCTATTGTAAACTCCATTATGCCCTCACCCTAGGACTAGATATGTAGGTCATTTTGTTCTCGATTTTCCTTTTCTTAGAGCACACTTGTTATTCACTGTTTTGTATATAGTTTTGTATTAAGCCTAAATCTTTTCTTTAGACTAAAAGGGGAATTGTAGTGAGGTAGTCCTTCTGTAGCACTGACCACGCCCATTGGGGGGGTGGAGCGATGGGCGGAGGTGACCTGAGGAAGGAGGTCAGAGGGGGCCAGGAAGGCGTTCTCTTTCTGGCGTGACTCGGACAGGAGAGGATTGGGTTGAATTTCCTGGTGTTCATCTGTCTAGGTTGTAAGTTATTTCTCCCTGAATAAACATCTATTCGGCCTATTTGTTTATCCTGATCCTTATTTACCGCAATAAATGTGTCTTTGGTCTATAATAACAATAAATATAATAAAAACACCAAAGTAAAGCCTACATGTTTATTTAAAGCTAGGTAACATTTATGCTTTCACCTAATTGTCTGCAGTGATCCAGTTTTGAGTATAATGTAAACATAATCGCAAACATTAAAATAAAGAAAAGACCTGTATGAGCCTGTTGGATTGATATACAGAAACAAATTTCATACTTTAATTGATTGTGATTCCATTGGGAAATTTTCCTCCTTCCATATAATGACCTACTATTCTCTGTTTTCTGGGAACACAGTAAGAATGAGCTTCACTTGGTCAAAGAAGATTTCCAACCAGTGAGGGTCAAGTTCTGAGCCAGACAACATTACCATGAGTGTCTGCAAACACTTGGGCACCTTAGAAAACAGACAAATGTCTGTTTGTCTTAGATGGCATTATTGCATCGCTCTGCTGCCGTCTGTAGGGACTGAGCTCAGTGACCTCCCAGGCCTCTAGAGTCAAAGCACAATGGCCTACTGGAAGGAGAGAGAATTCCAAAATTCTAAGAGGAAAACAGTGGTCCCCTTAGAGACCAGGCGGCTTGCCCAAGCTGAAATTGTATAGAAATGAATTCCCACCCCTCTTTGTGTGTTGTTGGTAGTACTCTGCCATTCCTAGTTCAGAAATCTGATGAGCAGTCAGAGTACATAGCTCAGCATCTTCATACCACGTCTCCAGGTGTCTCTGGTAATCTGCGGCAAATGGACTTACCCATTTTGTAAGGCGCCGATGTGACGGTGTGACCCTCATTTTTCTAGACATATTTCTAGCATGGTTAGGAGGTGGCCCAGGAAGGGGATGTGATTCTGGCAATCTGGTGACCCACATGTGACTTGTTTGGCTCACCACCAACACTTTAGCCTTAATACTGGCCTGGAATCCAGCTGGTGACGCAGCAGGGGCCAGGCAATGTGGGCAATTCTGAGCTGAAACACCATCAGATGAATGAGAATCTGTTTTCTCTTCAGCTTTGTGTGGCTTGCTCTTTGCAGACAGAAGTAGACACCATCCACTTCCTAGGCACATTTTTTTTTTTTTTGCCTCAAAGGAATCCTAACAAAAGTAGTGTCATTTAGGAGGAAGCAAACTTATTTTTGTATTTACCTTGAGAAATTACATATAACTAGGCAGGAAGGAAACCATTTCAGATAGGATTCAAATATACTCATTGGATGCCTCTTGTTCCACTTCTGATTGCCACAGAACCAGGACACTTTTGCCTAATGCGCATTTTAGATACTGTGAATTCTTATTGTTCCTGACAATGGCGTGGTCTGTTTGCCCTAAATGGCCCCCCTCTTCCTTATTTTTCCATGAGAATTGACAGCAGTGTGTTTTGAAACCTCCTCTGCAATTGATAATAGCCAAATAAGACAAGCAATTACCAGCACTATGTGCTTTGAGAGGGAAAGACATAGGATGCGCTTTGGGGCTTGTGTGTGCTTGGAGGAAGGGCACATCTGCGCGTGACAATTGAAAATTCCTTATTGTGATTCACCTGTGCCGGCTAAATAAGATGCACATGGGGGACTGTTCCCTGCTCCCTCAAAAAGTTTGAACCACGGAGCACTGCTTGCTTATTCTAAGTTCAATATAAAAGTAAAGTAGAACCAGGCATCTCTTTTCCTTTGTTAACGCAGCTTTCTGTGCCCTCTGATGTGTCCCGATGCTAACGCAAGCACTCTTGTTAAAGTAGAGGGCGCTCTTCTGTTTTCCTCATCAATCTCCACATATGGGAAGCATTTTTACAACAACATTGGGTTATTATACATATTATTCTGTACATTTTGGAAGGAACAAACGCACTGTGTTTTTGTCTGCCCAAATCGATAGGTTTGAATCCCCTTTCGGTGGTTGAAGTTTTCGGGGTATTTTGGATACAACATTTGATGCTTTATCCGATCATTTCTGGTCCCTGAGCATTTACTTGGTTTTAAGTTCTCCATTTGTACATGTTGTTGTGATAAATGTTCTTTCATCCTTGATTCCCTTGGGCATCATCAGGTTGAAATTCAAAGCTCACTCATTTGTTCTTCTTTAAAAAACAACAACAACAACAACAACAACAACAACTTTTATTTTATGCGTATGGTTGTGAGCTGCCATGTAGGTGCTGAGACTTGAACTCTGATCCTGTGGATTAGTAACAAGTTCTCTTAACCACTGAGCCCATCTCTCCACCTCAAGCTCACTCATTTCTAACAGTCCATGTTCTCAAAAGCTTACAGGGATTTGCATTCCCACCTTCAGAATTTGAAGATCTTGAGTTCTCAGTAACTATCAATTTTAAAATCTATCAGGGATTTTTTTTAATGCTTATTAATTTGAGTGGGAAATGGAATTTCTTGGGGACTGTCATTTCAGCCATTGTGTGGCTGAAAATATGGTTTAGTGGTGAAAGCATTGGAGGCTAAGCCCCATGGCCTGAGTTTGAGCTCCTCAACCAGCATAAAAGTAGAAAGAGAGAACTACAAAAAAAGTGTTCTTTCTCCTACATATGCACACCATGGCGTGCACACAGACTTGCACACATGTGTTCACACACATGCCAGTGTATATATACAAACACAGAAGTTTTTTAAAAAGGAATGTGAAAAAACACCATGGAAAAATATTAAAAATAATCAAATTTTCCCTATATGTAAACTAGATGTATAGGATAAATAAAGACATATTTAAAAAAAATAGTATGCAAGTGGAAACAGGAAATAAATCAGGAAATCTTTGGTTGTAATAATCAGTTCTATGTGAATTGTAGTTTAATTTGGAAAATTGCTATACTCTTGAAAGCATTACTTTGTTTAATAAAATTTCTGAGCATTTCCTCCCTTATTTCTTGGGATTATAATATAATTAAATCATTTCCCATCCCTTCTATTTTTAGTTAGGGTTTCTATTGCTGTGAAGAGACACCATGGCCATGGAAACTCTCATCAAGGCTTATGGTTTCAGAGATTGAGTCCATTATCATCATGGTGGGACATGGCGGCATGCAGGCAGACACGGTGCTTGAGAAGGAGCCGAGAGCTCCACATCTGGATCAGCAGGCAGCAGAAAGTGAGCTGTATGCGCTCCACATCTGGATCAGCAGGCAGCAGAAAGTGAGCTGTCCGCCACACTGAGTGTAGCTGGAACGTAGGAGACCTTCAAAGCTCACCCCAACAGTGACATACTTCCTCCAAGAAGGCCACACCTACTCCAAAAGAGCCACACCTTCTAATAGGGCCAATCGCTTTTGGGAGCCATTTTCTTTCAAACCACCATAATTTTCCTCCTTTCAAACTCTCCTATACATCCTTCTTGCTTTCTTTTAAATTAATGAACTTAAAAAAATGAATTGTTTCATTTATATGTCTGTGAATATGCATATTCACAGACATATAAATGGATATATATATATATATATATATATATATATATATATATATATATATATATCTCCATTTGGTACTGGGTAACCAAGTAATGTTCTTCCCTACAGAAGACTGTTTCTGTAGGTCTCAGCATTCCTTCGTTGCTTGGTCAAGCCTCATGAACTTTCCCCATCCACATTAGCATGTCTACTGTTGTCCTTATTCAGCTCCTGTTTTGGCAGACCTGTTGGTGGTTGGTGAGACTTTACGGGTGTAGCTTCTGACATTCCCAGGAGACACAATCTGAGACTGTAGTTGGGGTTATGCTGGGTAACTGTTATGCTGGTTAATACAGTGGAACGTGTAGATTCTCCTCTAAGACCCATGACTTCATTATCTTAAGTTTCCAGTACTCCACATGATTTCCCTTTTGTTGAGCAGGTCTTCAGCCCAATTAGAGCAACAATTCTCAACCTTCCCGGTGCTCCAATCCTCTAATACAGGTCCTCATGTGTGGTGACCCTCACCCATAAAATGATTTTCATTACTACTTCGTAGCTGTGAGTTTGCTACTGTTATGAATTGTAATGTAAATATCTGTGTAAAGATGTAAATTTCTGATGGCTTTAGCTGACCCATGTAAAAGGGGTCAGGGCACCCAGGTTGAGAACCGCTGAATTGGAGGATCTATAGATAACACCATCGGGTCATGTCACTGGCTGTTCTGTGGTTCATAGGTGTCAAAGCTGGGCAGGACTATTGGGTGCTTCCCTCCTGTGGAAGCTGATTCGATGCCTTCCAGTACCATGAGCAGTCCTCAGCAAGGAGGCCTTCAGATCAGTTACAGCACCTAGCACATCATATAAGTGAGGTAATAAGAAGAATCTAGAAAAGCTAAGCCAATGTTGAGAAATGCTTGTTAAATGCATTTTTGCACTTGTTTTCAAATCACAGTTCCTGGGTTCAAAATGGGGCATGCAACAGAAGACATCTGTGGGCTTCAGGCAGGAGTCCTCCATCTGTGCTCCTTCTTGACCCCCCCATACAGCAAGCTCTAAAGACTCCAAAGGTCTCTGTCACGTACCCTAGAGTTTCTGGTTTAGTTGATCTGGGATGTAACTTGGTTGGGGGATTTTGAAAGCTCCCATGTGATTCTAATATGCATCAAAGTTTGAGATCTACTGATTCCAAGGATAATTTTGTTTGCCCCTCATTCTTCAAGAAGTTAAAGGAACTGGGAGAAGATATGAATTATGGATGAAGCATAGCATAATGCAGTTTGTGGCTTGAGAAAATTATCATTTTCAAATTCCAGGACCCCAGTTCTTCACCAGGACAAAGGGCAACTTTCTCCTTCACTCAATCAAAGGCACACACATTCCATTCTCCCATTTTGATACCCTTTATGGCTAGTTCATCTTGCTCTTGACACAGATGAGTATTGTTTTTTTAATCAAAGAAAGCACTCCTTCTGTCTTTCCAAAGAAACCCTGAGAAGCTCTTAGCTAAATGGAGAAAGGAGACTACAAAGCAGTAGCCTCTGATGTGGGGTGATGTTACACAGGTGGGTAGGCCAATAGCGAGGCCTTCTTCCTGGGGTCCCTGTCAGACCAGTGTCTCTTCTTCCTCCCAGAAGTGGCCGTGGCAATTTCTTGTAGCACATGCCTTGACTGAAGAGTGAAATAATGATCTGGTGTCCTTAGTGGCAGCCTTCCTTCTGGCGTTCCATAACCATGGCAGTAGCTTACCCTGGGGGACCACTCGAGTCTGTGGGTCACGACTATAGATGTCTGTCTCTTCATTATCATGAATGTCCTGACCATAAGTTCAGACGTGGAGAATGGGGCCAGGACAGATGTTTCGTCTCTTGTGACAGTGGCTAGAAGTCAGAGGAAGGCTAAGGTCCTGCCTGGCTGTCACCTTTTCCTGTGGGTAGTTTCATTTATATGTAATATATGTTTAAGCTCCTTCAGTTTATGAAGAGTAATTACTTATTTCTGCTTTTGACAACAAATCTATGAGGTTTGTGCAATAAGGAGTAAGTCACATGTTGAATCACATATTTTTTGAGATTATAATATAATTACATCAGTTTCCCCTTCCCTTTCCCTACCCCAAGCCCTCCCATACACCCACTCATTGCATTTTTCAGATACTTGGCTTTTAAAAAAAATTAATTGTTGTTACCTACACACACACACACACACACACACACACACACACACACACACACACACACATACTCCTAGACCACCTACTCACTTCTGTATGGTGTTCCTTGTATGCGTGTTTTCAGGACTGACCATTTGGTATTGGATAACCAATTGGTGTGCTTGTCCTCAGCATTCCTTAGCTGCCTGTAGTTCTTTGTGTAAGGCTGAGATCATTCAGGCTTTTAACTGCCCACCTTCACATGTCTACTGCTGTTGTCTTTGTTCAGTTCAGGTTTAGGCAGCCATGTTGGTAAGACCTTATGGGTGTAGCTTCTGACATTCCCAGGGGATGCAATCTCCTAGCAAACTTCCTTGTTCTCTGGATCGTACAGTTTTTTCTCCCTCTTCTGCAGTGTTCCCTGAGCCTTTGGCGCAGGACGTTATCAGTTAGAATTCACTCCACAACTTCGCATATTGATTGAAGAAGCAGATCTTTTGGATCTCCCTCCCGTCCTACTTTTCTGAAGGCCATCCCCAGAGGGAGGCCATATTTCAGATAAACATGACTTAGACTCCTACTAGAGGGACCTCATCCCACCTCCAATCCCCTGCTGTCGCATTCAGTAGTCACCCAGTAGCCCTTGGGTGGAATGAATGTATTCCAAGCACTGCCCTGCAGACTGTCCTTTCTGCCTGTGCTGGCTGAGGTGACGCATGTACAAGTGTCTTGTGCTTTCTGGGAAGACTGGCAGTGAATACGCTGATACTTCTGCCCTGATGGGCTACTAGAAACAGAGTCCTTCACAGTGGACTTAGGGAAGAAATTCTTCATATACTCTGAAAAACCAAGTCAAAGTGTTTTTGTTCTTGTTTTCCTATAGGCTATGTTAAAGCCCTTTGGGAAGTTTTTGTGCCAGTAAAGACGCATGGCCACTGGGGACCTCTGTGAATAATGAGACCCTGAGCAGGGTCACAGCCACCTTCACATGTGAGTCATGGCCACGCCAGGGCCAGCGCCCTCAGCATGTGCCCGTCTTCCCCACCTCCTAGGCCCAGGAGGGTCACCTTTGGGGACGACTTTGGCTATTTTTCTTGTTCATGTTGCCTTATTAATATTATCATTATTTTTATCAAATGAACATTGTTTTCTTTCTTTCTGACTTAAAAATTATTAATAAACTTGGCCTGCATTCAACAGCGATCAGCAGCCGGGATGAGTGTCTGTTTAAGTTTGGGGCCTATAATTTTGTCTGTGCACGCACTGGACTGACATCTTGAAGGAGGGCTGGGGCTTCCATATGCATGGTGTTATAAATAGCAAGGCTTTGTAATATGGGGGTGCAGCAGCCTCAGAATAACCAAGCTGGAAGATGTTATGATAATGCTATTTTTTAAGCCTCATGCATCTGTGTAGAGGGAGCAGCATCTCATTATGTGTACATAATATGCTAACCAAATGCCTAGCAGACAGCAGTTGGCTTTGCTCGGCGAGCAAGGCTGATGACAAAGCCTCTGCACGTTGCTACACAGAGAGGCATAAATTAGACGAGGAACCACAGTGCTGGACAGGCGAGATAGCATCCTGGGAACGGTTGAGCCCGTGAGCTGGCGGGCCGTGCTATGAAAAAAGACGAGAAAATGAAGCCGAAAGGCTGTGTGCCGGATGGCTCAGGTCTGCAGAGCGCGTTTCCATTGTCCAGGGCTAGCCATTTGTTAGTCCTAGATACCTATCTCTTAAAAACTTCCCACCCAGTCAAAAAATCAGCTCCTAACTGAGTGCATTGTTCAGAAGAGGATGGAGTCCAGCCGTGAGAAAAAGTGAGCGTGTTTGTATTGAACACAGAAGCCCGAGCAAAGTTCTTAAAATATTGGATGACTGCTTGGAATGGAAGGGTAGGCTTTTTACATCAATATTATTGTTTTAACTCTTCCAAACCCTGCAGATAAACTCTTCTGATGGTGTGTTACTTAAGAGGACAGCATGGTGAACTTTCTTAGCCAAGCGACATACCTATTTCTCACTGTGTTACTTTTATAAGTAATTTGTTTTTCTTGGTGATGCCATATTAGCTAGAAGAGTCAAGATCTGTGTTTTCTTTCTGTATGCACCAGTCCCCACGTCCTTCCCAAGATGCAGGAGTGAACATTTGCCATTGAGATTTATGACCATTTCCTAACCCAAACACAGAAAGGAAACTGCATGTCATAAAACAGACTTTTCTTCAGTGTGGCCTGTAAGGCTTTATCTCCTAAGGACAAGGGTCATAAGGTCATAGAGTAATCTTTGAATCTAGAGCTGAGAAGTGCTGGCTTACCACTACATCCCTGAATTGAGTCACATCGTCACCGTGGCTGGGGTTTAAACAGTAGCATGAGCCATCGACCCCGGTGGCTCCCAGAACTTGCTGACCCTAGTGAGGGAAAGCTAAGCTTAGATGAACCAAATCAGAGAGTCGGTGCCTTTTAGAAATACTGTAAGCATGGGGGAGGGGGTGATTTAAGGGAGCTGAGGTTACTTTTTGCATTTTAACAGGAAGTTAAATGGCTGTTCAGTGTGGACATGTTTTTAAAGATCAATCTTTAAATAGGAGAACACAAAGAAATGCCAATCTTTGTTAAAGACGTCAATTCAGCTCTGGGAACTACAACTTTAAGCTTGACAGGAGAGAATGATTTCAGATTTTCAACCTTTCATTGAGGAAAATTCCTCTGGAATTTTAAAAGTACAATTTTCAGGAAGATATTTTTATTTATTCGATTTCTCTACATGTATGAGCTCAGAGTTCAGGCAGCACTCAGCTGCATACTAAATTGAGAACAATATAAAACTTCATGAATTCTGGAAAGGTATAGAAAATATCATAAAATTCATTCAAGATTCTAATTATGTTAACAGATTTCCTGGGTATTTTAAATTCCATACATTCATTTTGTTTAAAGCATTTGGCTAATATGGTCTTATGAATTTTTTGGTTTTTCATAAGGAAATCAAGGCCTTGTTCTTGAAAATGAGCTAACAGCAGACTTGGAATTTGATACTTATGATAATTTCAGGTCATGTTTTTTGTTTTGTTTTGCTTTTGTGTTTTCTGAGACAGGGTTTCTCTCTGTATTGCTTTGGAGCCTGTCCTGGAACTCACTCATGCAGACCAGGCTGGCCTCGAACTCACAGAGATCCGCCCGCCTCTGCCTCCCGAGTGCTGGGATTAAAGGCGTGCACCACCATCACCAGGCTCGGGTCACGGTTTTAACTTTTTCTATTGCAATGCCCGAGTAGTCACATGTGATAGGTTCACACTGTATGTTCCTTCCAGCTTTATTAGGAAGCTTAGACATGATTCAAAACAGGGGAGAAATGTTTTCCTGAAACCAAAGATGAGGAGACATCACAGTGACATCTTACATAGAGGGTTACTCACAACCTTTCAGCCTGCTTTTTTTTTTTTGCACTGGAAGTAGCTATCTCTAAGAACAGGTGCAATGGATGGAAGCCTACATCATTTACAAGAATCAAGGTTTTCTTACTTTTTGACAGCACTGTACTTTAAGTGCCTACCACAAAGGAGTGGGATTCATAATGGACAGTCACAAACTCTAACACAGTGAGATGGCTCTTGGTCTAGGAGTGAGCATCTATTCAATCACAGCAAAATTGTACCCCCAGCATCAGAGAGAGCATTTCTTCCATTTTGAATCATGACTCAAGGACAGACATGTGATGCTTCTGGTTATCTTTCCTTCGGTATGGAAAATGAGCCCAGACACAGAGGCCAAGGGGATCACGGACTGATACTATTACTAGAAATCGCTTGTATTTCCCAGTGACATGGCTGTTTCCCCCAGTTCCTTAAAATCCCTTTATTCTTGGATTTCTCTTGGTTGCAACTGTATAGGTACTTACCAAAACTATGAGAAAATTCATCGCTGCTGTTCTGCGGCGTCTTCCATTACCTGTACTCTGATGTCACTCACACGCCCCAGTTTGAGTGCTTGCGTGGCAGACACTTGCAGTTTAAAGTTGACAACAAGAAGTTGACATAGTTCAAGCACAGCACAAAATAGCTGAGCCGAAATGGCACGGGTAGCGATGCTTTGGTATCTGCGGGTAGAGATAGATGATTGAAAACAAGTGCAATTAGAGAGGCTTTCGTACACAAGGTGAACTTGAGTTTTACTAATGAGCACCCGTGGAAGAAAAGATCATGAGAAAGAGGACGCTGCATGTGAAGAGGAGAAAATTCACGGAGATGGAAACCAGTCTGAGGGAAAGTGGCCTCGCCGGAAGGGTGGGGCTGCGTTTGAAAACCAGGCAACGGAATAAGATTCTGTATGATAGGAAACAAACCCTTGCAAGTTTTGGTCAAGGATGCACCCAATAAAAAAGATGTGCCAGCAGCTTAGCAATGCCATGTGAGGGGACCGTGACAGCGTGGACTTAGCTTGTGACAGTGAAAGCAAAGACGAAGACAAGATTAGTGTGAAGATTATACAGCCATCATGCCCACAGCCACAGTGTACAATAGGGCACTATCTGCCAATAGATCATAGCAAAAGGTGGTTTCTACGTGTGCGTGTGAAAGAAAAATGTTAACCGTGAATATGTGTTATGATTTATAATCCGAATATGAGTAGAGAGTTCATTTGCATATCTTTCTACTTTCTCTTTTGCTAAAAGTGTTGATTATGAGCAGCATTGCCATGATTAATGCCTTCTAAATTTTGGTTGGCATTTCCAAGTCACATAGTGATATGACAGTTCCATGGTCTGCCCTGAGTCCCCTCAGCCTGACTTGGTTTCAGTTGTGTTTGAACCGGAAAGGTCCATCACAAAAACACAAAGAACTGGGGCTGGAGGTGTGTCTCAGGCCTAGAGCGGTTGACCTGCCTGTGTGAAGCGTGGGTGGGGCCCAAGGAACCCTTAAAAGAGAAAAGGACTGTAGGCGGGGCTTTTCTATGCTCCAGCAGCTGCTCTCAAATAACTGACACTGGGGCTTAATACTAACTGTAAGTGCTAGGCCAATAGCTCAGGCTTGTTGCTAGCTAACACTCACATTTAAATTAACCCATACTTGTTTATGCTTTGCCACATGGCTTGGTACCTTCTCTCAGCACAGCATACACGTCTTGCTTCTACCATGTCTGCTGGTGACTCCTCTGACTCTGCCTTTCTTTCTCCCATAATTCTCCTTGTTTGGCTCTCCTGCACAGTCTCTCCCTACCCAGCTATTGGCCAGTCAGCTTCTTTATTAAACCTATCACAGTGACGTATGTTCACACAGTGTAACGGAATATTCCACAGCAAAGGGCCAGTCTTTAGGAGAACCCTTAATAGATCCTTATCTTCGTTTTCAATCTTACCCTTCATCTATAAAGTTCTTCTTTTTCCCCAATGTTATTTTGTTCTAGTGTTACTTGTCAAACTATTTTTTGTTTGTTTGTTTGTTTTTTGAGACAGGGTTTCTCTGTGGCCTTGGAGGCTGTCCTGGGACTAGCTCTTGTAGACCAGCCTGGTCTCGAACTCACAGAGATCCACCTGCCTCTGCCTCCTGAGTGCAGGGATTAAAGGTGTGTGCCACCGATACCCGGCTTCAACAAACTATTCTTATGTTCAACAGGTATACCATATAGAATTTATGTGTACATATATAAGACAAATGATTACAGTGCCTGTATTTGGAGGATCTTAAATACATGTAAATATTTTCAAAGTGCAGTTGTAAAAATGTATACTGGTAATATACTTGCAATGTCTTGTCTTGAAAATAGTAGCACTATTTTGTATATTATTATGTATCAGACTCCAGATATTGAATTTCCATATGCTCTCATCTTGTCACATTTCTTTAGGAAGCTCCTGATTTCGTATCAATCATTTGAAAGCCACTTTCATGTTTTGTTCTAAAATTTCTTGCAGCATCTATTTTATGTTGAGAATATCCTACCCCACCCTGTTTATCCTACTCACCTCTACTCACCCCGCCCTATTTCCCCCACTACATTTTTACTTCTATATTCATTCAGTGTATGTATGTATATGTGTGTGTATGTATATATGCATGTGCATATATATGTATATATATATATATATACATATATATGATTATGTGAATCACAGATGAGAGATAGCATGTATTTGTCTTTCTGAGACTGGCTTAATTTGATTAGTGTAATTGCCTCCAGTTCCATCCCTTTTCCCACAAAAAAAAAAAAAAAAAAAAAAAAAACCATAACTTTATTCTTCTTGATAGTTGAAAAGCATTCCACGGTGCATACCTCCACCTTTTCCTTATCCAGCCTTGCTGTTGGACTCCTGGGTTGGTTGTATAACTTAGCCCTCACGAACAAATGATGCAGTAAACACATGTCCAAGTATCTCTGAGATGCATTGATGATAGTCACCTTTAAAGTAATCATTTAACTTTTTATTTTTATTACTATAATCAGCATACTATTGACAGAAATTTGTCTTCGTAGAGATGATAAAAAGTTTCGAAACAGTTTTCTTTTGATGAAAGTTTTAATTAGTAATGGATAAATCTCTTTCGGTAAGCCCCTTCGAGGCACACGAGTGGCCAGGCTCCTCCCCTGAGGACCTCCAACTGCCGGGCTCTACCCACAGAGCACTGAAACTGCCCTGAAGCCTGACCCAGACCCTGCCCTATAGAGTAAAAAAGCCCAAGCTCTGGCCTTGAAATTCTATCAACCCCACCCTGGAAAGCTTCACCCTGGAAAGCTCCCCCCCGCCCCCGCACCCCAAGAGATGCTATATATTAACCCTGTCTTCTGCTCAGTTCTTTGCTGTTTCTTACTTGAGCAGAGGCGGGAAACTAATATTTTTCCATGCTTCCACTGACTTTTCTCCTCCTTCGGGTTTTATACTCTGCTTTGGAAATCCCGCTTTAAAGGATGAGACACCTTTGTTGTAGCAGGTGGCTGACAATGATGGCTTGAGCTCAGTGACTTAATGAGAGACTCAGAGGGGGGAGTGAGCGGAACCGGAGGTTTTGTGTCCTCTGTGGCAATGGAGGGAATGAATGGGAACGATGAGGGGCGCCACTCTTGGAGAGAGCGGAATGTGGAGACCAAAAGCCTGTGTGTGTGGCTGTCCGTCTGAATATCAAGGATAAGGAGAAAATACAGGTTATAGAACGGTAAAATAGGAAGTGGGAGATGCAGTTGGAGGGAAGATACGATCAGTGGGGATGGGGTTTGAGCCTCATGCACTGTGATGCCTGTTACAGAAGCAGACTAACCAAATTACCAGCCCAGATGATAAGGACGAATTCCATGTCTTTCAATTTTAAGTTCCTCACACAGACGGATTAGCGGGAAAAGCTGTTATGGAGAGCCAGGCGCAATGACTGTTTTGAGAAGGAGGAACCTGTGAGTGAAGCTGATTGTGGGAGAAACGATCTGGCTCAGTGTGGAGGATGCAAGGATGAAGGGAAAAACGGATTTGCAGTAGCTCAGAGGAAAGTCACGACAAACTAATAAGCACACTAACAGTAGGAGAAATAAAGATGATGAAAAAGGTTATCCCTTAGTAAACTTAGTTTCCCAAGTGAACTTGGAGAAGTTCTGCTAAGTGCAATTCTTCCGCGCCCATCATTGACCTCATTGCTCTGGAGGCTGCTTTCGGCTTAGCCCACCTGCCCATGACTTTCCAGGGTCACACCCCTCTGACATCCAGAACACTCAGGGACACTTGCTCATAAGTCCTAGTCCTGTTCCAGCACAACTGTAAAAATGTCCTTGCATGCACAGATTTTCATTTGTGTTTCCAATGGACATGATTCGAAGGACACTTCTGCCAGCTAATGCATGCCCTTTTGATCTTGTTCTAAATCAATCTGCTCAAATTCAGATGTAAGGCTGTGGGTTGACTGAAATGGCGTCCCAGTGACACAGAAACATGACTAGTCCGGTTGGTGATCACAAACTTTGAGATTGTTTTCTGACAGAAGGTAGGGCACTTTGTACCAACATTGAGCATGGCCTCTTCTAGTAAAGGCCAATGTATAATGGCAGTGTGTTTGTTTTCTTTTTAGCAGTTGACAGATTTTGAAATTTACCCCTGGCTTCAAGGACTATCACAAGAGTACAGACATGAAACTCCATTATTTACATTGGTGTTTGGGGATGCATGGAGGTAGTGTTGAAGGAAGACACAAAGCTTGCTGAATCCTCTACCATGCCATCCTACCCTTCTAAAGTGTGACCTATCAGAATGTCAAAAATGCACTCGTGCATGCATCTACAGTTCAGAGGCACGATACTTCTTGGCTGTGCAGAGTCCCATTGCAGGGCCTGGGAGGACTCGCTTTCCTAAAGTACTTTGTTTTCTTAAATGATCTTGACTTTATATTCAACTTTGAATTATAGTTTCAGATTTATTAAAACCTTTGAAGTGAATTCATTGGAAACTTTATTTCATCACTCTACTAGGCTTTTTACATGTTTTATAATTAAGTTTTAAATCTCACTTGAGGTTCTGTTAATTTAAATGCTATCGGTCCAAGAATTAGACTTGAGATTCAAGAATGAGCATCCTAGATATACTTTTTGCCATTGATTGATTCAGTGACCTTGGGAAAATACCTTCTCAGATGTGATCTTCCTTTTCTTATCAGTTTTATTAATGAGAATAATTTCCACAAAACTCCTAGCTGACTTAGAAGCCACACAGAATTAAGATAGAAATAAAGGATTGGTTTTTCATACAAATTGTTCTGCAATGACAGAGTATATAAAAATATTATTTTCATAGACTTGAAATGAACTGGCTTGATAGATTTGTTTTCATAATTGTTTCTCTTAATAATCCCCCTCAAATCCTCAGAGAGACACACATGGTGCCCTGGAGAAGGGGAAAGCGAAACATTTCCCAAGCAAATTGGTTGCACAGGGGAGGTGAGAGGGAGTTAGGAAGAAGAGGAGGGGAGAGATGGGCATGAGGGAGCAGGAAGATTGAGTCAGGGAAAGAATAGAGGAGAGCAAGAAGAGAGACACCATAATAGAGGGAGCCATTTTAAGAGAAATCTGGCATTAGGGAAATGTCCAGAGATCTACAAGGTTGACGCCAACTAAAAATCTAAGCAACAGTAAAGAGACTATTTAAATGTCCTTCCCTGATAATGAGATTGATGACTATCTTATGTGCTATTCTAGAGCCTTCATCTAGTAGCTGATGGAAGCAGAAGCAGACACCCACAGCTCAACACTGAGCCAAACTCCTAGAATCCAGTTGCAGAGAGGGAGGAGTGATGAGCAAATGGGTTAAGACCGGGCTGGAGAAACCCACAGAATCAGCTGACCTGAACAAGGGGGAGCTCAGAGTCTCCAGTTTGACAGCTTAGGACTGACCCAGACCCCCTGAATGTGGGTGTTAGTTAGGAGGACTGGGCAGTCTATGGGACCTCTGGTAGTGGATCAGTATTTATCCCTAGTGTACAAATGAACTTTGGGAGCCCATTCCACATAGAGGGTTACTCTCTCAGCCTAGACACATGGGGGAGGGCCTGGGTCCTGCTCCAAATGATGTGACAGATTTTGAAGACTCCTTATGGAAGGCTTCACCCATCCTAGGGAGTAGAAAGGGGATGGGATAGGGGTGGGGGAGGGAACAGGGGAGGATGGGAGGGCGAGGGAACTGGGGTTGACATGCAAAACAAGCTTGTTTCAAATTTAAATAAAAAATTATAAGAAAAATAATAAAAATTGCCCCCTCAGTGTTTCTAGTGGAACTGTAACATGAAGCATTGCTCTTTTTAAATGAGGGGAAGCATAAATGTATTGATTACAGTAACCTAAGCAAGACTTGAATAATGACGCCATTGGCAGTGGAAGGGGACATCTCCTAAGGCCCCAGCCTGGATGAAAAACTATAGGCAATTGATGACTGCTCAGAGAGGGAGATCAGTTTTCCCTAGGAATGTGCTCCCTTATTACTTGTCCAATGCCAACATTTAATCAGCAAGTTGTTCTTATATATTTTATGGATTCCACAGTAACAATTGAGAAAGATGCTAGAGATTGTGAATGACAGTTGAAAGTTTTGGAGGGGCAATGAGGAAGAGTGGGGGGAGGGAGGGATAGGATGATAGGTCTTAAAGAAGATCAAAGTCTATTATGTACATGTATGAAATGTCATGGGGAAACCTATTAATAATGCTAATGAAAAGAGAAAATGTTTTCACAGAATCTTTAAGTTTTATTCCTGGCATACTTTTTGTGTGTTTCTTGGGGTCAGAAATAAAAACTTTCAGTTTATCTTGTCCAAACAATTCTCAGGAACTGAGATAAGAACAAAGTGGAGCCTCTTACAGTGGGTTTGTTAGTTCCCTCCGTATCTGATGGCAGTCTGCGACTTACGGCTGTTGTTTGGCTTGCTTCTGTGCATGGTTTATGCATTGGCTTCGTGGTTTTGGAAGTCTCCAAATGGGTTTTGAAGTAGACCTAGATTTCCTTTTGAAACGCTGTACAATGCTTCTCTCTGTGTGGTCTTTTCACTTTCAGAAACTGTTTTCCCGGTGACGGAGACATCCCGGGCCGTGCTGATATTTCCAGGCCTGGGAGAACATGTGAGTGTGCATCGTGCGCAGCGGGTCTCAAAGATCCATGTCTAATCAATCGTTTGTCATGCTGACAACTTTATCAAAGTCGAGGACAGTGTGAGGACGAAGAGCACGCATATTGGGGCACGCTCAGTTTAAGGGAAGATGTTGAGGGATTGGTCCGGGAACCAGCAAGCTAACGCTGTGGACAGACCTGTTTACTCCGTCCTTTCGCTGCGACTCACAGCCATGATCGATCCTCTGTGCATTTCCCTTAAGTGTGTTCCTTTCGGAGACTTCTCTTTAGCTCACTATCTTCAAATATACAGTGGATCTCTGGGTAGGGAGGCTAGGGAGGAAGGATTTATTTTCGTTTATGATGTTCTGGAGAGATACAGCCCATCATGGAGGGGAAGGTATGATGGCGGGAAGTGCCTGATCTCATGCTGGCCACTGTCAGGAAGCAGAGATGCCTCTGGTCCAGGGTTTTCCTCTCCCTCTCCCTCTCCCTCTCTCTCTCTCTCTCTCCCCCTCCCTCCCTCTCTCTCTCTCTCTCCCTCTCCCTCCCTCTCTCTCCCCCCCTCCCTCCCTCTCTCTCTCTCTCCCCCTCCCTCTCTCTCTCCCTCCCTCCCTCTCCTTCTCCCTCTCCCTCTCCCCCTCCCACCTCTCTCCCTCTCTCTCTGCTCTTAAATGTGAGTCTTTGGGTCTTTGGTTGTTCACCAACTTCTTGAGAACATACGTTTTCCTGATTGCGACTTAGGTGTGAACCCAAAACTTGCCTCCTCACAGTGTTTATAACCGCCCTCAGCATTTAGAGACTCGGAATTAGTTTCTCATTCTGTTCTTGCTTTTTTTTTTTTTTTTTTTTTTGTCTTCATCATGTATCCCCCCCAAGGTTCTAGGGAACTATTCTCTAGAAGGTTCTCAGGCTCTGAATCCCTGCCCTGGTCTCTGCATTCTGGATAAAGTTTGCCTTGAATACCAGGCTGGCCCAGCAGGGATTATTCTGGGCCTAGGAGGGAGCAACAGCAGGAAGCCAGGAATTCACTGTGCATTTTCCTTGTATATTTACAGAAGTCCTTGGCTTTCTAGGCCCCAGGGCAGGAGCACCATAGAGACCTTTCCTCTCTCCTAAGCTCATGGTGTTGAGTTCTTTTGGGATGTCTGTGGAGCTGGCTAAGTAATCCACCCACTGGATGCCATTATCATCCTCACCATCCTTCTCTCCAGATGACTCTTCTTCAGCTCAGTGATTAGTTCTGGGAGTCAGTAGAAAACGATATGGAGGTATTGGGAGCAGAGAGAAGACCTTTGTGCAGGTTTTGGAGAGAATTCTCTCTTGCTGGTTCAGAGATGAGAAAAAAAAAAATTGCTGAGAAATTTTGACCTTGGTTTCACAGAAGCCAGACTCATTGTGGCAAAGACTCATGGGTAACAAAGCCACATAGGCATATTCTTCATATCTTCTTCTTTTACAAGCTTCTCATTCTGCTTATGATACAAGCCATAAATGTATGAATGATGTTAGACTTGAGAAATATATACATCTACTAGCTACATTTTATGATGCATATTTATCACACTTATGACTTCTGGAGTTGGCTAAAAAACAGCAAAACAATCTTGGCTGCATCACGCTATCAGCCTTTTATTTATTGGAAGCAAAGGCATTTGAAAGTCTTACACTTCTAGGTTGTAATCCTCAATTCTTGCCATGTCTTGTGTTGTCAGTGCGAGTAATTTAGTTTGGACTAAACTTACAGTTGTTTGCTTCATTTTCCTCTTTCATAGACAACTAGAGGTGATGTCATAATTGTTAAGTATGAAATAGTGCTAGTCCAGTATCTGAACATAAAATAAACAATGGAAAGAATAATAAAGCCAAGGAATTGCAAAGGCTTGAGATGTAGGGAGCGGGCCCTGGAAATAGCTCTGTAGAAAAGTAGCTTTTGTATTGGTCCTTAGGCATTGTACTAGTTTCTTTTGATGCTGTGATAAAATACCATAGCTAAGGCAACTTATGGAAGAAGAGGTTTGTTTTGGTTTTAGAGGGGGGTCCACGATGGCAGGGGAGTGTGGCAACAGGCACCCAGAGCAGAAAGCTGAGCGATGACATCTTTGACCACAAACATGAAACAGAGAACAAACTGGAAGTGGGCTACAAACTCTCCCCAAACAGCGCCACCAACTAGGCACCGAGCATCCAAATACAGGAGCCTATAAGGGACCATTTGCGGTTAAAGCATCACACCTGTGATGGTGGAAAGATATGCCACAGGAAAGGCTAAGGATAACAGGACTGCTGATATTCGGTTATTTGATTATTTCTCACTACTTTGTGGTGAGAAATGAGTCCTGAGAAGGGAAGGTGTAGCTGCATTACAGAAGGATTCAGACACCAAGTAAGAAACAGACTGATAGTCAAATTTAGTAAAATGCCATGGAGAACTCAGAAGTTTCTGTCCTCCAGAAATTCTGCTGTCTTCACATGTCTATCTCAGGAGCTGTGTGCCACAGGAACGTATTTCTTTTCTTTCGGGTTTCTTGCCTACTCTAACTGCTCTGTTGTTGTCTACAGGAGACCCACACAGAGGTCGTTAGTGCTGTTTATGATCCACCTTATTCAATGAACATTCCTATACGTCATTCAACTCTGCTTTTAGGATCAGTGCATCTTTGTTGTCATTGATACTGAGTTGCGTAAGGACATCTTCATCCAACCACTGGAAGCCTTTGACAATCTTCTTCCTCCACCCTTCTTCCCTACACCTGGGCATCATCAGTCCTTGATTTCTATGAATACAAATCTCTTGTTGATCCACTATGCAGCTCTATGATCTTCACTTATAATCTACATGCCGCTAGTCCCAAGGGGGTTGCAATGTATTGTTCTGGAGACGTTTTTGCATTCATAATGTAACTTGCCATCGATGGATCTGCTTTTCTGATTTGAAGACATGGGATATTGGATAACATTGTCAGCTTTATGATTTTACAGCCAATATACATTCTGCTCTGTGAAGAGTTTTCCTTTCTGCCGCTGGATTTGATGGATTTCTCTGTCAGTGTAAGAGTGGCTTATAATTTTATGGTGACTTCCAGGCCCTTCCTAATGCAGCGCTCTATTTATTTATATTTTATTTATCATGTGTGGCTGGAGAGCTACAGGGTAATGAATGTACCAATATTCAACACTTTTTTTCTGAGAAACTACAGTGAACCAGAGTGCTTGCATATTCTACTATGCTGTGCAATTCAGATTCTGTTTTGAAGTTAAATACTTACATATTAATATATTCTAAGTAGAATAATATGTTTGGAAAATATTTAAGATCTTTTGAGAGGTGGCATTCATCACTTTGTATGCCTTTTACATTTCTCCATACAATCTTGCACCTCTCGCCTAAGAACAATCTCTCTTGTTCTTAAATTCTCTTGCTTCCTAGAAAGTATCGAAGAGTAAGAACTATCCCCTCATCGCAGGCTTCTACACGTGGGTTCCTCTCCTCACCTTCTCTTCCTAATGGGCAGCCCTCTCCTGTATTTAGTCACAACTCTAGTCTGGCTCTGCCGGGGAGGCACCTTGAGTCCTCCAAACTCACTTCTTTGCTTTCCAACCCTCTTGGTTTCATGCTTCATGAAATGTCGTCTCTTTTTCTACCCACAAGAAATCAGGGTGCAATTATCTACAGCATAATGACTTATCTGCTGAGTCTAGAATACAAGGAAAATCATTTTGCATTGCCAACTCATGTCTCTCTAAGCCTCCTACTCAGGGGAATTCAAAATTTTCTTAGAACTCCTTTTGCATTTATCCTAAAGGCATACCATTTAAATTTCTTATGAAAAAAAAAAAAAAAAAGCTACTTGGATCATTTACCTTCTCAGTTCACTCAGTACTGAGGCCCTTCTTTTGGAATGTTTGCTTTGTTTTGTTTAGAGTTCATTTCGGACATTTTTCTCTTTTTATCCTTTTGATATTATTTTGCGTGAATTCTGTATTATTTCCATTTTTAGCACCAAAAGTATTAATATAGTCTCAAAAGTGAGAAATATACAAATACATATAAAATCATCATATTATGCATCTGTCATTTCTTCATGCTTACTACCCTTTCCTTTACTCCCTTCCTTTAGGTAATCAGTCACATTAGTCCTTGACTAATCTTTCTTACCATCATACCTCACTCCTGAGTGAGGTAACCTAGGCACAAAAAGACAAACACGGTATGTACTCAGTCATATATGGGTTTTAGACATAGAGCAAAAAGGATCACCAGCCTACAATTCACACCACCAGAGAAGCTAGAAAACAAGGAAGCCCCTAAGAGAGACATACATGGTCCCCTAGAGAAGGGGAAAAGGACAAGATTTCCTGAGCAAATTGGGAACATGGGGGGGAGGGGAGAGGGAGTTACAAGAAAGATGGGGGAGAAGAGAAGGGGAGACGAGAACATGAGGGAGCAGGAAGACTGAGTCAGGGAAAGAATAGAGGAGAGCAAGAAAAGAGATACCATGAAAAAGGAAGCTATTATAGGTTTAAAAAAAATCTGGGACTAGGGAAATGTCCAGAGATCAGAAGGATGACTCCAACTAACAATCTAAACAACAGTGGAGAGGCTACTTTAAATGCCCTTCCCAGATAACGAGATTGCCATCCTAGAGCCTTCATCCAGTAGCTGATGGAAACAGAAGCAGACACCCACAGCTAAACACTGAGCTGAACTTCTGGAATCCAGTTGCAGAGGGAGGAGTGATGAGCAAAAGGGTCAAGACCAGGCTACAGAAACCCATAGAAACAGCTGACCTGAACAAGGGGGAGCTCATGGACTCCAGACTGACAACTGAGAAACCAGCATAGGACTGACCCAGATTCCCTCAACGTGGATGTTAGGAGGACTGGGCCGTCTATGGGACCTCTGGTAGTGGATCAGTATTTATCCCTAGTATACAAATGGACTTTGGGAGCCCATTCCACATAGAGGGACACTCTCTCTGCCTAGACACAAGGGGGAGGGCCTGGGCCCTGCTCCGAATGATGTGACAGACTTTGAAGACTCCCCATGGAAGGCCTCACCTTTCCTGGGGAGCAGAAAGCAGACGGGATGGGGTTGGGGTGGGAGAAGGGGAGCAGGGGAGAGTGAGGGAACTAAGATTGACATGTAAAACAAGCTTGCCTCAAATTTAAATAAAAAGATACTATCAGAAAAAAACAAACAAAAACATGAGTACACACTTTTCCCCCCCATTCAGCATGGTATATACATACTTGGAAAAGTCTCAGGGAATCTACAATAAAACTCTCTAAACAGTAAGGGTAAATTAAACAATAAAGAATGCTGTAACATATAATGACATATAAAGTTGACAAACGGCAGTAATTTTATTATAAAGTGATGATAGGGAAGATTCATTTAGAATAACAAAGAATTATATGAAACATTGAAAGTAAATTTAATAAGGAAAATGCTACTCTTATTGTCACAAACCGTAAAGCATCCTAAAAGCTCTAAAGCAAACGTGACAAACTAGACAGACACTGTTTGTTCTGGCGTTGACGGATCAGCATTGTAAAACTGCCATTTGCCCTTGAGTTCTCATATAAACTTAGTGCCATTACAATACATCTACAAAATGATTTTTGTTCAATCTGTTTTCCTTTTTGTTTCCATGGAGGTAGGAAAAGAAGAGCTAGGAATAAACAAAGATGTCATGAGCAACAATTCTCGCAATTATATATGAGTGTGTACTACTCTAATGCCTTTTTGTTAAAACTTTTTGGTAGTGTTGCTTCAATAGAATATCTGCAGGGCAACAGAGAAGAAAATCCAAAAATTGCCCTAAAGGATAGCATATTATTAATAAAATATGATATTCCCAAGCCCTGGTGGCATAGATAAGGTTTTAATAATTAGGACAGAGAGACAACTATTTATTCAGCCAGAAAAAGAGAAGATTAGAAGCAAACTTTATGTTACTATGCAGAGTGTTTGAAATGGGTCAAGAGTCTAAATCTGAAATCTGAAACCAGAGTGCTAAAGAGAGAAACATGATGAGGTGTGCCTCAAATCCAACTAGTAAGAGCTTATGTCTCTGCCACATTCCCTGGAGAATGACTCTGGGGGATCATGTCAGCAGAGGACACATGCTTTTCCTGCTCATAGTTGTCCTCGATGTCTTAGAAATCACAGTCTTAGGTAGCTTTTCAATACATTTGTACTTCATGGAGAGGCTCAACCATCGGAGCTATATAAGTACATATGTCATTTCACTCATACATCAATGGCTGGGGGCAATTACATGGCCTCATGCAATTACAATAAGCCTGAGAAAAGGAGTTGTCTACAAATCTGGGAAGACATTCCACCTCTGAGGTCCAATCCCCCCCCACTTTGAAGAAGAATGTGCATTAAGGGAACTTATTATGACATCTGCAGCTCATTTATTCCTGGTCTTGATTCCACGTGACTGGCTGGCTAGACAATAACTTTCCTATTTCAAGGTTATCTGCACATTTCCAGAAGTTACACAATTGAGACTGTGTCATCCTGCTTCATGGTATCATGCCTGTCAGTCCAATTGAGAAGCTGGTCTAAATTACCTAGGTCATGATTTCATGGGGTTTTCCCCCAGGGAAGAGGGTCCTTATGTTTTAAGTGGAAGTTATATGAGTATATTCAGCCATTTGCAATAGTATTAAATATAGTCCTAAGCTTCCCGCTGCTGTTCCCTAAGAAGCTCCAGCCCACATTCATTCCTCTCTTTGAACTCCTACTTCAGTTCAAGTTTAAACCACACAATTAGCTTTTGTTTATGTGCCTGAATTTTCTGTAATTGCTTTAAGTTTTCTATAGCAGTTGTTAAATGCTTGAGGGAAAAGACAGTGCTGTATATTTGTGAGTGCGTGTACACACACACACACACACACACACACACACAAATACACACACACACACTCACTCACACACACAGACACACATACACACACATACATACACACACATACACACATACACACACATACATCACACACATATATACACATACATACACACATACACATACACACACATACACACACACACACACTCACACACACACACACACACACACAATTTATCCTACTGCCTCATTCCCTATTTACAAACAAGCATACATAATTGCTAGCCTAATGTTTAACATATATAATGAATTAAAAATTATTTTTGAGGTAATGTTAGCATTCTTTGAATCAGAAAATCAAAGAATGCTAACTCAATGTATCACTCCACACAATCCCAAATTTTTCCATCATTAAAGGAAGGTACAAGTTTAAAAGCTTGGAGAACACCTCCATACAGATTTTAGTCTTGAAAAACAAACATTTTGCAAGGCTTAATAATTGGTAGTTATAGAAAAACAGCAGAGTTTCATATAGTGAGGCTGGTGGCCAGCGCTGTGGAGGTTGTACAGTGGTTGAGAACGCTTGCTTCTCCTACAGAGGACTAGAGTTGGACATCTGTAACCCCAGCTCCAGGGCATCCAATACTCTTCTATCTCTATGAGCACCACTCATGCACACATATCCACACAAAAACATACATACAGATAAAACTAAAAATTTACATCTTAAAGGAAAGTTTTTGGGAAAAACTTTATGTTCAGTATCATGTAGTGTAATAAAAAGTCCCAGAAGTCACATGTAGTATAATTTGAGAGACACTTTTCATCAGAGAGTAAGATGTTTGGTAGTTCAGGGTTACTTTTAGTTCATTAGACAATTTGGATTTCTTTTATGAAAGCAAAGTGTTCATCTCATTTGCATGCCAACTTGTAGTCTTTTAACATGACCTACCAATATTTATTATTATATGTACAAGGATCTTTATATATTGACATATTTATATGTGTAAATATTGATAGTGCGTCATTTAGTATAAAAACAGCTTTTTATTCTAAAACTCTATTTTGCTTACTTAATTTCTTAGAGCTGCCACTTACACATTAAAATGCTGTCACCAGAATTTTCTGTGTAAACTGTAAAAGAAAACAAGTTAGTTGGAATAAATAAGGCTGACATGATAAGAAAAATAAGTGAACATTTTTAAAATATCTTTACTTTTTGAAATAAAAATAAGATCACACCATCTTCCTCTTCCTTTTTCTCCGCACAGCTATTCCCTGTAACCCCTCCCTCGCTCTCTCACAAATTTGTGGTCCCTTTTCTTCAGTGTGTGTGTGTGTGTGTGTGTGTGTGTGTGTGTGTGTGTGTATCCTTAAATATATAACACAACCTCTTCAGTCTTTATGTTTCTTGTTATAGGCAAATCTTTCTATCTAATGCATAAGGATCTTCAGCGCTGTGGTCAAATTCATATCAGGTAAACTACTCTATTGTGTTCCAGTGCAACTGTTTCTTTTATAGCTAGGGTCTGTGAAAGAGCTAAAGATACAAAATGCATGATCTGTCTGTTTTGAATAAAGATCAGGCCAGACCAGGTCTGGAAGCCAAAGCTACATCTGACCATCTGGAGTTTAGAGCAAGACCACTGGACTAGGAAGACGTACCAGAAATAGGTGCTGACTATATTAAAGATGGAAAATGAGTTTTCTGCAGATATTGAGGGATCTTCCATGAAATACAAATATGAAATACATAGCAGAGAGAGAGAGAGAGAGAGAGAGAGAGAGAGAGAGAGAGAGAGAGCGAGACCAACTCTTGGCTTCACTTGGTTTGTTGGTAGCCTGAGATTATTACTGGTTACTTGCTAGTATGGCTTAAGTGTTGATTTCCCCGGGAAGTTGGTATGACTGAGATGGAGAAGAAGAGCGTTAACAACCTCAATGATAGGGGAGTAACAGGAGTCATTAACAAAAATCATGGGCCTGAGTGTAGCTTAGGTGTGGCACAAGCACTCAGTATGTATGACACTCAGAGTTACTCTCCAGCATCCAAACCAAACCAAATTGTGGAGCCAAACAGAACCTAATAGGATAACTGAAGCTTGATTACCTCTCAGGTGTGATGCCCATCGTGTGTATATGAAGTTTAGAGGAAGGCATAGAGTGAGTCTCAGAGGGATAATGTTGAGACTCTTTGCGCCTGGCTATGTGTAAAGCTTGCTATGCAAACAAAGAGAGAGAATAAAAAAAGAATCAACAAAATACAAGGACCAAGAGGCTTGACATTTTGACATTTTAAGTCCAGACATCTGTGGGAAATGGTCACAGCTCTGTCTGAGACTAGCATAATGTGCAGTTAGTTATCTAGGAATGGTTTAGCTAGGAAAAGTCAATGGTTCATCACATGAGGTATTAGATTTGTTCAAGTTTTGGTGCTGCTAGAAGAATTTCATCATCAAGCTTCAGGGCACTGAATATAAAAATTCTGAATTGTTATAGTTTGGGCAGCATGCTGTCCTACATATTAGCAGGGGTAAGTATGTATGTCAACAATATGTGACTGCAGTACACACATATAATTTAGAAAGCCACAGCCACATATTTCCCAAGAGCATTAACCACTGAGCATTAGTCTATAACCTCAGAAAGAATAAAGGCTTCCTTCTTTCTAACCCTTAAACTGAAGGCTTACATACGAGAGCCGTCTTTGTTTTAGTGATTACAGTGAGCCTGACCTGCTTCTGAATCTGTCTATGGAGACGGTCATTGCACTGAATCTACTGGGTCAGCTGTCCCCACCTCCCTAAGGCTGAGACTCCTTTAATAGAGTTCCTAATGTTGTAATGACCCCCAGCCATAAAATTTTCATTGCTACATAATAACTGTGATTTTGCTACTGTTATTAATCATAACTTAAATACCTGATATGCAGGGTATAGTAAATGAAACCCCCATAAAAGAGTTGTGTAACTCCCAAAGGGGTTGTGACCCACTGGTTGAGAACCAGTGAATTAGATGGAGAATTCAACTTAAAATATGAGAGCAATTGGGACAATCTATTATTTTATAGTTTAATATCATGTAAATACAAACACTGTGCTTTTCTGCTAATTTATCCAATATAAAGTTAATAAGATGAATGTAAAATCTCTATATAGAACTGTGAATACAGAAAAGGCAAGGATCCAATGTTGTTGACATCTCCTTCTTTGAAGCAGAATAATAATAGCTTTGCTGAAAAATGAATTTAGTTTGTCAAGAACTAATATTTAAGGGGAAAAAAGATCAGCCGGCCTTCCCAGTATTTTTCTTCCTGTCTCAGCATGTAATCAAACACAGCACATATCAGTTTGAATTGTCAACCACTAATTCAACCAGAATCATTTTTAGTTGAATGCATGTTGTATTTCTCCCATATATCAACCATATAATACACAGAAACCTTCAATAGCTCCTGCTGAATCTGGAGTTTTCACACTGCATTCAGACAGAACTGAGTTCTCTTTGCTATTGGGAGACCAATTTCAATCTTCACAGATATCTAAGAGTGTCTGATATTTTAGTTACCAATTAAGTGATGCTCTCCACGTTAAATGAGAAAGGAAACATTCAGAGAGTTGATTAGGCAATAGTAGATAAAAACCTTAGAAAAGCACATTACAGAAATATGTGTATATGTCAGAACAGAAAAATAATGCAACTAGATAAGGTTTCAACTGGTAGTAATTCTGAGCTTCAAATAACCCCATTAGAAAGATCATATGGTTCCACCTGATTGACAAATGTTACTTGAAGGTCAGAGAAGAACATTATAAATCTCTAAACTTTGTGCTTCTGTAAAATTAGCAAGAATAATGCCAGGCTACCAGAATGTTTCTCATTTATTTATTTCTTGATTAAAAAATATTCACATCGACTGAAGAAGTTTGCTCAAATCCTCATACCATTCCTTTAATTTAGCCCACCGAGGGATGATGGTTGATTTGAAGGTCACCTTGCTACAATTAGAATCACATGAGTAGGCAGCAGCCCCAGTTTGGGCAGCGCCTTCTGGAAGCAGCCTAGATAAAAACTGGCACACTGGAAGGAAGATTGTTTCTGTGCCTTTGGTACCTTGGCTTTCTCTCTTGATACCAATTTTTAAATTCACTCTCTTGCTGTGCTATTTGTTTATGTTCCTTGGCTTCCATTGTTGTTCTAGGATGAGTGACTCTCCAGAACTCTCCATGTTTTTGGAACCATATTGGAATTACTGAGACATTCAGCCTTATGGTCTGAGAAATTACCAGATTCTTGGCCTCTCAAGTGCGAGACAACTATTGTTACTTGATTTAATAAATAAAAATATGTGAATATATAAATAAGTATATATGTGTATATTCATTCTTTTACCCTAGGAAATTCTGATTAGTAGGAGAAGATATGGAAAATTTGTAGCAAATTAATTAACTCACTTAGAAAAATACGATTGATAGTTCTTCACCAGAACTATCTGGGGACTGTCAACAATGTAGTTAAGTTGTCCTTTTATTCAAAGTACTGCAGACAGGATCTGGAAAGATGGCTCAGTCGTTAAGAGCACTTGTTGCTCTTCCAGAGGACCCAAGGTCACTTCCCAGTGCCCATGTCAGGCAGCCCATAGGCATTTACAACTCCAGATCCAGGGAATCTGGCATCCATGGCCGTTTGAATACATGTGCATGGCAGACACACTCATACACACACACACACACACACATACACACACACACATGCATATACACATGCACGTGCACACACATACCACTTTAAAATAAATCTTTAAGACATACTTATTTTTATTTTACTTCGTGGTATGTCCATGTGTGCGGTCATGCACATGTGTGCATCAGAGGAACTGGTTCTCTCCTTCCACTGTGTCGGTTCCAGGAAGATTGCTTTGTCTGTAGGTGGCCATTGGAGCTTCCTTATGAATATTGACATTTTTCCCCTTTCCTCTAAAGAATGATATTGGGATGCCGAGGGAAACGGCATTGCATTGCTTTTGGAAAGCTAGTCTTTCCGTGTTCTAGTGCCTTCATTAATTTTGTGTTTTAAAGTTCATTTAGAACTCTTTTACTTATTTCATTGGTTTTATTCCAAGTCTTTATTTTCCCCAACTATAAGTGGGATTGCTGCCTTAATTTCATTCTCAGCCTGACTGTTTCTGATATATAGGAAGGCTGGAAATTTTATGGTTTTTTTCTACATTTTTTCCCATACAATATATTTTGATCATGTTTTACCCTTCCCAATTCTTCCCAGGTCCCACCCACCTCCCTATGTAGTCAATTTTGATTTTAATGCTTGACAGTCTGTGCTAGTGAATCTTTTTATTTTATTTAAATTTGAAAAAGCTTGTTTTACATGTCAATCCCAGTTCCCTTTCCCTCCCCTCTTCCCCTGTCCCTCCTGCAACCCCCATCCCATCCTTTTCCTGCTCCCCATGGAGGGTGGGGCCTGCTAATGAATCTTTCAAAATCCAAATCACAGTTTCAGTCTTCCCATCAGATGCCTTCCTCCCCCTGCCCAGGTAAGGGAACTCTAGAAACTACTTTAAAAGTTAACTTTGGCCCGTTAGTCCTGAGCAGGTTTTCTTATTGAGAATATCCTATCAATGAATTGCTTTTGTGTTGCCAGGATATAATCTTCAGAGGACAGAGAGAGGAGACACTTGTTAATTTGCGTGATAGCTTGGTACCCAGAATCACACACCTAGAGATTTCCATTATTATAGTTCAGGTTGCACACGCTGCCTGCCCATGGGATTTGTTTCCATGTAGTCAACCAATGACATACAGAAAATTGAAATTGAGAAGGTATATGTGTCTGTACTGAAGTTACACATTTCTGTTATTATTCCATAAATAACAAAACAAACTGGCTGCTCACACATTTGCAGTGCACTAGGTGTTATGAATCATCTAGGATGTGTTTAAAATGCATGGAAGGATGCACGAGGCATTATGTAAGTGCTCCATCATTTTGTATGAAACTTGAGTCTGTGTGTTTTGGTAATTGCAGATGGTCCTGAAAATTCTCTCTGATGAATGCTTACAGATGGCTATGCTGCAGTTGATTCCCATGCTCTAATAAGTAGAGTTTGTTCCAGAAAGAGAAGAACTCATAGTGTAGTTCAATGATGGTCACATCAATATCCTGGGGACAAGGGGTCTTGTTAGAGTCTTCCAAGTAAGTTTCTGACTTTTACAGGGTCCGCAGGTGATTCATATTGACATTAACGTTTAGTAAACTACTCTTTAAAGGACTCCAGGCCTAAAACCTCTTCCTTCGCAAAGCAGCCTAGCACTTTGTGCCATTTTCTTCCATAGCTGTGCATTTCTAGTGCCTGGAACAATGCCTGTCATATGGAACTGTTATGCCCTTAAATGTGTCAGATTAATTCATATTAATTGGATGAGTGAGGTACAGAGTCACTGCAGTGTCACAGTGTGTCCATATTAGCATCGTATGAGCATTTGTCAGTCTACCTTTAAATCAAATCAATATTTTAAGTCACATGAGGTAAAGCTGGAAATTCCATGGACACAGATGATCTCTGAGTTCATTTTGGAATAGTCTCCCACTCTTTAAATTCAAAGCAGTCCCATGTTTCCGAATTTCCCTTTTATCTGGGGCTCAGCTTATCTCGTAGAGTTTATTTAGTTACCTACTTTATCATCCTCCTTCCTCGCCAATGACAGAGGCAGGTGGAGGAGGCATTCGCTGAGTTTCCTTGGCCCTCACTTCCCCTTCAGCCTTAGCCAGAGTGACATGCTTGAGGACTAAGGTGGGCGTTATCTTCAGGAGGGTTTCCTTCAGCACAACAGTGGTACTGACTTTATATTTCGTCTGTTCTGAACAGGGTGATCCATAAAGCTCTGGAATGAACTATAGAGGCTGCTCCTTAAAAAAAACAAAACAAAACAAACAAACAAAAAAACCATAAACCACTTTTATTTTTCATTTAATGAGTGCCACCATGTGTGTTTTTGAAGGGAAGTGACAGTCTTGCCAGGGAACGTTTCTTTGTTCTTCTGTTTATTTCCCTTCAGCTTGTAACATTGCTGCCTGTTCAAGGGCTGAGTGTTTTTACTGAGTGATGAAGACAAATTATTCCTGTTGGGCACAAAGAAATTTATTTTACCTGTTACCTAAATTGTAAAGAGACAAAAATACTGCTCAATTTTAACCTGTCAGCAGACACTTGGGAGAAGGGCGTTGCTTCCTAAGAACTTGAAAAATGGCTTCTAAAACATCTGTCGACATTAAAGTGAGACTAAAGGTTGGTGTCAAACAATTCACTTTTTTTTTTTCATTCAGTTTTACTAAATCCTTAATGTACTAGTGAAATGTTCAGGGAAACCGTCAAAAGGTTATCTTCTTTCTATCTCTAGGAAAAGATTATTAGAGTTTAAAAGAAAAACCCCCAGGGCAGGCAAGCTGTGAATCTCAGTAAATACCTAGAGGATAGAGGGATAGAGTGGAAAAGAAAAGGGAGGGAAACCATATTGTTGGGTGCCACCTGGCATGGAGGTCAGTCAGGCACATGGCAGATAAGCAGCCATATGGCAGGGAGTGGGGAATTTAAACCAAAGAGTAAGGCATCCCCCAAACCAGGATCAGGAACTCTGTGCTTAGAACAGAGTTACAGAGAAGAAAATGAATAAAGGAAAAAGTGAACAGATTTACAAATTTCCATGGCTGTTGCCCTATAAGCTACTAGGAGGATAGGAATTTTGTGAAAGGAAAGGACAGCTTTATTAAACAGGTAATAATCCCACTTATTATATCGCTTAAGGTGAGCCCACCTTCCTAGAGTCATCCATCCTTCCTGGGGGTGACCCCTTGACCAGGCGATTGACCAGGCTGAATGGATTAACTCTTTTATGTTTTGTGTAGCATGGAATGTGGGGCTCCACTCAGATCAGATGTTTTATCCTCTTGGCTGGAAGGAACTAATTTCACACTAGTCAACCATTATGGCGGGAGGTAATTTAGGAGATGGGTTGAAATTGGAGAATATACAGAATTCATTTCTTCTACCATCAAATTCTAGAGATTCAGTTCCAAAGTTGTTCTCTAAGAGATATTATTAATGTCTGGCTGGAATTCTGGTTTCTACCATCACATACAATCTCTAGGCAAAGATGCTTCCTTAGGAGGGGATGTGCCAGAACTGCTTTCTGGTATATCTAGACAAACAACCAAAAACATTTTGGAAGTGCTGCTTCTGTTTCTATCTCCTGTTCTCATCACACCTGCTGAAGGTAACCCTAATTGCCACCAGATGTTTGGGGCAATGACTAATCTGGCTTCTGTGAGCTGAATGGAAGTATCCAGTGTGTCCGTTCTTAGACATTAGTCTTACATCCACATGAAATGTACTTCAACAACTGTTTCTCACAAGTTATTTTTTCCTAAATAATAAAATTGCTGCCCAGATAGAGAACATCACAACCTTGGCTCAGTTCCAACACTTGCAGCATTAACCTTCCGCCAAGAGAGAGAGAGACATACTTTTTAAATCTATAAGTCAAATAACAACTTTCTTCTCTCTCCCTCTCTAGGGGAGAGAAGAACTTCTTCTGGGAGGAAGTTCATGCTGTTAATCTAGCTAATCCAATAGCCATCAAAGTATCTGAAAGCAGATCCTGAGTGCATCACTCTCCAACTTGGCTTTGGGGTTCAAAATAAAATTGATGAGGAGCCCAGTATAGTGAGATATTCACTTTGTCTGCATCTGTGGCACTGACCACGCCCATTGGGGTGGAGACAGGGGTGGAAGTGACCTGGGGGAACTAGGTCTGAGGAGGAGCCCAGGAGTGCTCTCTTGCTTGCTGCATGCAGACAGGAGAGCATCCAGAGGCATCCTTGGGACCAGGAACCTGCTGGTGTTCATCTGTCTATGTTGTAAGTCATTTCTCCCTGAATAAGCATCTATTTGGTCTATTTGTTTCTCCTGATTCTCATTAAACCATGATAGCCTAGTGATAGGTCCATGTGGGCCTATCAGGAGATCCTCATAGACCTTGATTTAAACGTGTTAAAATTGTTCTTGGTTGTGACTTTTCCTTACTCCCTGTCTGGGGCTTGTAACACCATCAACTCTTGACTTGCTGCCTCCTTCACATTTCCTCCCTGAACCTGGTTATATCTACTTCAGTGGTAACACCTACAGAAGTATAACCACCGATGACCTTTAAGACTGTGATCTTTATTAGAACACTACATAACCTTATAGGACTTCTCTGTGTATGAACTCCTATGGGGACTTAAAGTATATTTGAACCCTCCAGGGAGGGCACTGCTGTTAGTGGAGTAGAGTTGTGCACTGAGGATAACACAGACTTGGATGCTGCAAAGCAGAGGGCCAGTCACGGCCTGCTTTCTGTGTCTGGTGCCATTCCTGTTAGCCAGCCTTCAAAGTCCTGTGCTAGCTTCTTCCATGATTCTAACCCCTCTCCCTCCTAGCCCATAGCATATGTAGATATTAAGAACCCCCACCCCCACCCCGTATCTGCCCTGGCCTCTAAAAAGCTGGGGGAAGTAAAAAAAAAATTCTTGGTCCAATTTCAGAGGATCACCCAGCCATAAAATTGCAGCGTTACTAGAGACTGTAATCCCAGTACATAAGCTGGTGTCATTGCTGATCAATAAAGGAACCTGGTACTACATTAATTCTACCCTGTAGTCACTGGTGGCACTGGGGGCTCGCCCCATCAAGATATATCACCTGATTAAGTTCATTCCTCTGACTCAAAAGTCAAATGCTTTGTTCCCAAATGAACAAGCTTACTAATATGCCAGTGCCTCCCCCAATCCCTCCGAGCTCTTGGAGGTAAAATTGTGATGGGTATCTATCTGCCCAGGACCTTCGAACCCATATACATTTACAGTTTCCTGACACTTGTCAAGTCAGACATGCCTGAAAGGGGCCGGCAGGAAGATGCCGAAGAGTACTTAGGCTTGTTCTCAACGAACTCAGGAAGTGCTGAGTCTCATTATCTGGGAAGGGCATTTAAAGTAGCCTCTCCACTGTTGCTTAGATTGTTAGTTGGTGTCATCCTTGTAGATCTCTGGACATTTCTCTAGAGTCAGTTTTCTCTTCAAACCTATAATGGCTCCCTCTATTATGGTCTCTCTCTCTCTCTCTCTCTCTCTCTCTCTCTCTTGCTTTCATCTATTCGTCCCCTGACTCAATCTTTTTAGTCCCACATGTTCAAAATACATCCCTCTGTCAATGCAATTCAGGGTACTTATTTCAATACTTATGGTTTGTTGTTTGCAAAATGGTTCAACCAACCCTGGTCAGAATGTACATGGTCCACTGGAACCAGGAATTTTTTTCTTCCTCATTAGTCGAAGAGTGAACAGCCCTTAGCTAACAGTAGGAATATTGAAACTTTTCTTTAAGCTTGGTTGACTTTAAACTTAAGGGATGAACTAAAGTCCCCCCCCATGGTACTAATCTATTCAATACCCCCATAGTATTAATCTATTCTGTTGTCAGAATTCTTTCCTCCGGGATGCTTTCAACTGGAGAGTCTCCCTAGAAATGCTTGTCTAGGCTTGTGGAGATCAACTTGGAACAGTGTAATTGCTGTTTTCAGATCCTGTGGTAGGGAATGTACTAACAAAGACTCTAAAAAGCTAAAATAAAGGGGCCATCTAGATGGCTCTGTGAGTGAAGGTACTTGTAGCCAAGCCCTTAGTATAGAACTCACTCCTGCCAGGAATGATGGGAGAGCAGATGGGCTGATATGACCTCTACATGTGAGTCATGACAAACACACATGGGTGTCTCTGTGTGGACATACACACATACACAGAGACACTAAGTAAATGTAGTGTAATTTAAAAGTTAAAAATCAGTTGGGAGGATTGGGCATTCTATGGGGCCTCTAGTAATGAATCAGTATTTATTCCTAGTATAGGAATGGACTTTGGGAGCCCATTCCACATAGAGGGATGCTCTCTCAGCCTAGACACAAGGGGGAGAGCCTAGGCCCTGCTCCAAATGATGTGACAGACTATGGAAACCCTCACTTTCCCTGGGGAGCAGAAAGGGGATGGGCTGGGGTTAGGTGGGGGAGGTAGGACAGGAGGGTGAGGGAACTGGGACTGACATGTAAAACAACCTTGTTTCAAATTTAAATTTAAAAAAGGAAAAAGAAATAAGCTTTGGCTATTACCTTTATGCATGTTTTCCCAAGAACCGGCTGGTGTCTTCGTGGAAGATAGACTGCAATTTTCCCCCCTTCTTTCTTTCTTTAATCCTACACATTCTTTTCAAAACTTAACTCTCCCTTTGATGCTCAAGTAATCTCTGGTACATCTCAATTTCAAGGTTCATTCTGATGTAAGTCAATAGACAAAGGAGACTCCAGTTTCTCTTGGACCTTTATCTGTCTGGGGAAGAGAGAAGAAAGGGCTCCCTTAAGATGGTAAATGAAGGGATTTGTGCACAGACAAAGATAATTTTTCAAGGCCCTCTGTGGCACTTAGATCAATTTCAGAGCTATTAATCCTTTGATTTATGTTTGGGTGTAAGAGAACAGAGGACTCAAATGACTGGAATTGGATTCTACAAGGTTTATCAAATAGAGATGTCAGGGCATGTGATTTATAGGTTTGTTTGCAACAGCCTGTGTAGCCCATAGACAAAAGAAGAGATGTGCTATGATTCCCCTGCCTTCTGTTGGTCCAAAGTCTTATTGCCTGCTCTTCCAGCTACAAGTGCTCACATGAATCCTAGGACTTATTTCCAAAATCTGATTATCAAAATAATGTGGGAGACCAGTGAAGTTCATCATGGTCAGGTAGAGAGAGTATGTGGATAGCCTTTCTGTTCCCGATAAATGCTCTGCCTGCACTCTGCATCTGATCCCCCCTGAAGGTCTTTCCATGGTGCTTCCCGCCTTTTAATGGGACTCTGTTAATGGGCCTTTGCAGGGTAGAGACACTTAAATTATGAAGATGAAGGCATCTTTAACTTGCAATCATGGTGAGCTACACCATGAATTATTCAACGAATAGTATACAGACCAGGGAGAAAAACAAGAGATTGTCACAGCATTAATTTACTTCATGAGCTTTGGAACAACAGACAGCAAAGGCTGAATGCTTGGGAACTCAAATAATAAAAGCTTGCAGAGTTCCACATCTCATAATCCTAGCGCACAGGAGCAACGAAGCAAGCTTATGAATTTGGGGCCATCCTGGGCTATACTGCAAGACTCTATCATAAACAAACAAAGCAACCTTAGAGACCAGGCTCTTCCATGCTTCCTTCTTCTATTAAACATACTCATTAAATAGATTCAGCACAACATGAAAGTTGTCCATATGAATAGACCACCGTTTCCTAGCTTGCTCAGTCTTCATGTAACCATGTAAGTAGGCTTTATTTGCCTTGCTTAACAATCACAAACTCTGATACACAAGGTACTAAATCAGTCATTGCTTAACAAGGCTAGACTTCTAATTCAAGTCCATCTGGGTCCCAACTTTTCACTTTTTCTAAGACCATTATTAATGATTCTTATCAAGAAAGAATACAATGAACCTTATTTTAGACTTACGGGCATATTCTTGATAAAACAACAAATGAAATGGTGCATCCTGTTTAAATTAGCATTGAGATTGGAAGTGGCCTTAGGACCTGGAGATGCAGGTAATAAGGGGTGGAATGTGGAGTCAGAAGACCCAAGTTTGGGTGCCTCCCAGGAAATCACTAGTTGGAACAATGCTATCATAATAAAACCTATGTTAGTACAGCACCTGTACAGGGAAAGCCATGGCACCTGTTACTAATTAACCAGCTGTTGCTTATTTCTTCTCTGCCTTTACTTTTACTCCCAATCCTTTATTCTTTATTCTGGTGTGTTTGCCGGTCCTCCTTTAATTTGAAGCATTCCTTTAAGATATGAATTTAAAGTGTGTGTGTGTGTGTGTGTGTGTGTGTGTGGTGCGCTCACTTGTCGCTGCTCCCTTTAGGCTAGCCATGGCCATGTGACTTATTTCATCAATAGCGCATGAGCGTACCTCTTGTGTGCCATTTTCAAGGGGAAGACATTACAGTCACTTCTTCCTTCCAATGGTAACACTTTGAAAACTAAGGCATGGAATATATTTATCATCAAGAAATATTTCCTTGGAATTCCTGTGTAGCTGAGTGCCCTACGTTTTATGTGGTGACCCTTTCTCTATTCAGAATCTTATGTGTTTTAAGATTGACCATGTGGAGTAAAATTGCTTCTTGCACCAAACTCGGCTTCAGGGTTCAAAGGTTGTAGGCAGCCCTTATAGTTCATTCTGGTGATTAGGACACATGGAAGGTTTTTAATGACCACGGAGAAACGAGAAAACTTTCAAAAGTATATTCAGAATTTCAGTTTGTTCTTCTCTAACCAGATGCCACTTTCTGGGTAGTTAATAGATAAGGAGTTTTTTCATGCATTTGAAAGCTGGGGAGCCTGAGATTTAAGTCACTGGCAGTTTTGGTGTTTGGCGAGGTTCTGTTTCCTGATCTGGAGCATACTTTCTTTGGATCCTCTCCTGGTGGGGAGCCATGTATGGTGTCTTTCACAAGAGCACCGATCCCTCTAGTGAGGCTGTTGCTCTCTTGGTGTGACCTCGTCACCAGGGCCCACCTCCTGATATGATCACCTCGAGGAGCATCTTTTGATGTGGGAGGCACACAAACACCCAGGTCACAGCAAATACAGACAGTAACCACATCGGTTCAAAGCTTCTGGCCAATCTTTAAGAAGGACTGGTGCAGAATATAGTGTAGTTAGGCCAGGGTGTAGCTTTAAAATGTGGAGAAACTCATCATTGGCCATACCAAGAATTAAAGTGCAACACCTATGAATTTCCCATTAGGGATATTCATGTATGCTTCCAGAGTTTATGACCCTTTTGAAATAGAAATAGAACCTAAGATCTAAAATATTTTAATTCCATCCTGCTAAAGTCTCTCCGTTCCCTAGTGAAGTTCCTGAAGGAAATGCCCACATGGGAGAGGAGGGAATATGTACTGTGTTGCTATTAAGGCCTCTGCTACAGTCCTGTCTAGCTCCTTAGTGAGAAAGGCTAGCCTAAACAAAAATCTGACTTTTCCTAAGCTAGAGTCAAGATGAGCATCCTCCCCCCCCCCATTGTCTCCAAGCTCATATCAAAGCTTTCCCTTTCTGTCCTTCCAAGTGTAAAGCATGGTTTAGGAAAGGGTACAATAGAACAGGATTCCTTGAATGAAGAAGGACTCCACAATTCAGGCCCAGGTGTGCCGGGGTGGGGGGTGGGAGATTTGAAGCACACAGCTCCGACTAGTTGGCATTTAAGGTCTCTCCCTTTCATGTGGAAACTCCGTGTGGCCAGCACCCACCACGTGGGAGTCAGAATGCTTCCCTAGCAACATATACATTTTTGATTGTACATTTGTTTTCATCTTTGGAACCCTTTAGGGCAAGCATGTTGCACACTAAATTCATTACATTTTTTTCCCCCAAGATAGAACAGAGACAGTATTTTGAGTGTATATGTTGACGATGAAGGAAAATTTAACTTCTCAGCCATTTTGTGGAAAGACCAAGATGATCCTAGAAAAACAGGAGTGGGAAATGGACCCAGGAAGTTCTTTCTTGGCTATTGATCTTGTGCTCTTTTGGGTTGGAATAGAGGCCAGAAGGTAGGAACATGGAAGAAAAGATGTTGTAGTCTGCTCTTGGGCTCCTGCCGGGAACCTCACTGTGTTCTGGCAGTAATGTGAGAGGGATTGAGGAAGCACCCTCTGCTCCAATTTGTTCACGCCTACTATTTCTGTCCCTTTAACCATGAGTCAATCTAGTTGCCATTGAGACAGTGTTTGGAGAGCCTTCTCTCTATAGGTTGCCACTGAGATGGTAGGATACAAAAATGTTTTATTTTATTTTTTAAAAAAGCATCCCTCTATGGAGAGAAGCACTTTTTAAAAATAAAGAATTATTAGGGTAGAAATATGCTTGACTATTACAAGTCTCTATCAACGCAGGGCATAAGATGTTATGTGATGAAAAATAAGCAAACCATGGATTGCTTTGCATTTAGTATTAACAAATATCCCTTGTTATTTATAGTGCATAGTGCATAGGCAACTTCCGTTTCTAAAAGTTTACATTCATCTCAGACAAATGATGTTTCAAACCTAGTTTCCCTGTTTAAAGTTTTAAGCTCAGCAGTCTTGGCTGTTGTTTCTATAATGAATAAATAATTGTGCCTTGTGCACCCTGCTACAGTCAGGCTTTTCAGGTTTTATTATACCTTGCCTGTGTGTAAGACTGAGCTTCCAAAGCTGGCTTCTATTCCAGCCCGCATCCTTGGGTCTCTCTCTGATTCCCATGAGGAGAGATTGTCATTGCCACAGCCCTGTTGCTATGTTTATGCAAACCCCATTTCTGCAACATGCCACGGAGACCTCCCTTATTTTCATCTTGCTAGGGTAGCCATGACTCTCAGTGATTTATTTATTTTATTTTACGTATGGATCCCAGTCCTCCCCACCCCCACACATACTCCACAGGGAGGGTGATGCCTTCCAGGAGGGATCAACAAAATCTGTCAAGTCATTTGGAGTAGGGACTAGGTCCTCCCTCCTGCCTCTAGGTTAGGGGAGTTTCCCTCCATGGGGAATGTGCCCCAAAGTCCTTTTGTGCACCAGGGATACATCCTGGTTCCACTGTCTGAGGTCCCTTAGACTGTCCAGGCCTTCTAACTGAGACATAATGTTCTTAGTCTGTCCAATGCTGGATTCCCAGCTATCAGTCTGGGGTTCATTAGCTCCCCCTTGTTCAGGTCAGCTGTCTCTGTGGGTTTCTGTAGCCTGGTCTTGTCCTCCCTCTCTGCATCTGGATTCCAGTTCGGCTCAGTGTTTAGCTGCGGTGTCTGCTTCTGACTCTCAGTGATTTAGAGCTATCACAGCTATCTGCCCTTGCTGGAATGAGAGTTCTACTTCCAGGTTGTATCCCTCTCTTGCTACCCAAACATAATCCAGACACCTCAGCGGTGGCGCCACCTGGGTCATTAGACTTCAGTATCTCATTAGATGCAATGAACAGCATCTTTGCCTCCAGAGAGATCCCAGGTGACAGGCATCCACATCTGGTGCCAGAAACTGCCATATGTCCACACTGGATTCAGTGCTGTGTTCTATTAGCAATTCCTGAAGAACTGAGGAGTCATATGTTGTCAATACAAGGAATTTTTTAGTTCTTGGATGGGCTTAATCAATTTATTGTCTTTCTGGGATATGATATTTTTGAAACTCTGAAGCAAGTATATTAGTTAGGCCTAATTAATTTCTTACATCTCTGTCAAAATAACAAAATGTTCCTGCAAGGGATGTCCTTTTGTCTTTTTGTTCATTAGTATCTCCCATCATCTTTCCATCTTGTTACCTAGCTGTCTGTCCTCCCTCCCTTCCTTCCTTCCTTCCTTCCTTCCTTTCTTCCTTCCTCCCTCCCTGCCCCTCTCTGCCGGTCTTTCTTTTTCTTTCCCCTAACACACACACACACACACACACACACACACACACACACACAGAGAGAGAGAGAGAGAGAGAGAGAGAGAGGGAGAGAGAGAGAGAGAGAGAGAGAGAGATTTGCCTACATAAAGGATTCTAACTCAGGTCTACACAGAACAAAGTCATTTCTAGAAGAAATTGACTGTGACACTCTGCTGAAAGTCTCATGATAGTTGTCTCTCCACCCTCTAAGAACAGAAAGCTTTTGTTTCCAATCGATTTTGCAGACCTCCCTCCTGTGTGTGGGCTGCTTAGGATTTCAAGGCTTTCTTTTGTGAACATCTAAGAGTTGTTCTGTCCTGCCATTCATTAGAATTTGATGATTACTTATCCTTTCTTTGTCTGAGTCATGCCTGATCTAATTTGTTTTTTTCTCATTGTAAACACTTGAAAATCTTACATAACCATTTCCCCAGCATGACTGTTACCTTCCTCCATTATATTTTTAATCCAATTTTCTAGAGAACAGTGAATTTTGTATTGTTGCCTTCCATGTGTTTATGAGCAGACATTCAGAGAACACTGTGCAGAGATCTGACAGACTACTTGATGCTCCCGTTTGTTAGCTCTCCCGATGTTCTGGAGTCAGTGTCAATTCCCAATTTGTATCAGTGTATCCCAATATATGAATTCAGCTCACTTTTGTGTGCTACATTTCAGTCTATGAATAAAGAAAACTAAGCAGACCTTGATTTCTCCTTTAAGAGTGCAGTTAAAATGTTCATGCTACCTCTAAGTTCCAGATCCAAAGCTGTGTGGGGTGGATTAGGCCACGATGCTCTTTCTTTGTCTTGATTAAGAAACTGAAAGCCTTCTTCTCCCTCCCCAAAGGCTCTTTCTCTACCTCTCTTCTGCTTCTTAGGCTGCGATGGCCGGATAGTTGCATCTCATCAAGATTTGTACATTGTAACTTAAACCCCACTGACAGTTTTAAGAGATGATGGTCTGGGGAAGTGTGAAGGTTATTATGGATCTATTCATGAACAGAACTGCTCCTCTCATCAAGGAGGTTTTAGAAAACTGCCTGGCCTATTATTTATTCGGGCACGTCAGGGCTCAGGCCGACACACCATCTTGGAAGCAAAACCCGGACCCTTACTAGAAAACAGGCTGTCATCTTGATCTTAGACTTTCTAATATTCAGTACTTCCAGGGATAATTTTTTCAATTGTTTGTAAATTATACAATTTGTGGTGCTTTTTATAACGTTATAACAGGAATCTAGTAAAATACAGGTTCTTTCTACCTAGACATTGATTTGGCAGTCCCTTACAATTCAAACCTGAATTTAAAGTTGGGAGGTAGTGGCACACACCTTTAATCCCAGCACTCAGGAGACAGAGGCAGGTGGATCTCTATGAGTTCCTGGCTAGCCTGGTCTAGGAAGTGAGTTCCAGGACTGCCTCCAAAGCTACACAGAGAAACCCTGTCATGAAAAACCCCAAAAAATAAAAACAAAAAACTCAGAATTTATTCTTCCTCATTCACTAGGTGTGTTATCCTTAGACAAAACTATCAATTTCTACAAATTGAATATGCACATGAATGGGGAATTTGTGGTCTTTGGTGTGCACAACTGATTTCCAGTTTTGTATACTAGAATGAATGGATATCATATGATCTTTGCACTTGAAATATTCAAAGCCAACCCAAACTCAGCATGTCAACAATTGTGTTCAAGGAGCTTCCTCCACACAGCTGCAGAATATCTGGGAAAATTCATTTTTTTTTTTTGTACTCAGTTTTGGTTTCTGTGAACTGTGAGGCAAGACTTCCTTAAGACAGATGCCCATCACTTCCTTTACCTTTTGACTGAATAATTACCCTTTGACCAAAGGTAGCTCAAAAATATGCTAGGAAAGTTAGTAGGGTTAAACATTTAACAATCCAGCAACAAACCATTCATCAATAAGGAACTGGAGTTGGTAGATGAGTGTCCATGCTTCCTCATTAGTTGGAAAGAATATTTAGAGCTTTGTTAACACTATCTGAGAAGCCCTTGTATTAAAAAAAAAATGACATCTCCCATCACTTGTAGGCACTGGTTCCAAACAGTAGCAAACAACTTTCTCATATGCCCTTTATTAGTTTCCTTCATGTGCTTCTTGGGTCAGTTCCAAAATTATTTTAATCAAGATTCTTGTCTTGGGGTATGCTTTTTTGAAAATCCTCAAAGCATTCTAGCTTTGGTAGGGGATGTGTAGTCCTGTGTGATGACCTGTATTTCTTCCTTCCAGATAACCCTCACATGGGTGAGGTTGTTGAGCATACCTTCACACTCCACTTTGGGCAAAGCACTATGGGAAGCATCAGATGAAAGAAACGGGAATATTTAAATGGGTAGTGTAAGATTCTAGTCAATAGGTATAATTATAGGTAATGGTAAGAAGCTACAATGGCAGCTCTTGGCTGTCACTGTCCTATCAAAGGGTTCTCTTCTATTCTGGTGCTGCTTAATGGAAATGTCTGTAGTTGTGGAAACATTGCACATCCTCACTAACTATTTCAGTAGCAATGTGCTAGACATTCAAACCTATGTGGCATTTAGAATGAGACTTTTTGGAGCAAATAATTATGTTTTAATTTTTGTTTAAGTGTAATGAACCTAACAGCTACACGGAGCTGGGATTTGTCATATTAGATACTGTATTTCTAATGGTTTCTATGCTAGCAAGTGATGTTGCCTTCTACCATATATTGCATGAGCCATGATCTCAAGAGTACACCCCAAACCCTTCACACCCAAAGTGAAATTAATCATGCTATTTTAGTGCGTGCGTCTATCTTCCCTATTGCAAACTGTGCTTCTATTTCACGTGGGCTCCTGGAATTATCCTATTAGTTTTCCTCCCCCCATTCGCCCTTAACTTCTTACAATCAGTTTGCTACTTTATCACTTTTCAAAATATAACTTACTGTTATCAATGTAAATCATTTTAACGACTCCTCATTGTTTGTATGTTAAATCCCTACACTCTGAACAAAGGTTGGTACAAGTTTGTTTTCTGTCCCTTCTTGCCTTCTAATTTCTCCTTCTTGGTATATATTTCCCCTGAAAGTAAAATTCCAACAAAGGTCAAATTGTTCTTTACTTCATTCATTAATCTTCTAGTGTGCCATACATGTCTTAATAAAAAATCATTTCATATGTACTTATTTCAGGTACCTACTTTAAGATTTAAGTCGAGATTGTTTTTAGCATGCTAACAGAAAAAAGTCTTGACATCAAAATATGTTGCTAAAATTTGAGGGTATTACAGATGGTTTTGGGTGACGAGATATTTATGAAGGTCAAAAAAGGTCAAAGCTTTGGAGGAATACTTGATTTTGTATGGAATATAAAATACTCAGAATGTGGTATGCAAAATGTTAATGTTAGGAGAAGTCAATTTTTGCTATTTTTAAAAGAAGAAATAAATATGTGTATGTACATATGCAACAATAATAATTAAGGAATAAGAAGCCACGAATTTTAGCAGTACAAGAGGATACAGCAGGGAGAGGAGAATGGTGTAAATGTATTTATCCATCATGTATGACATTTTAAAAATTTAAGAAACAAGAGAATTCTTAGATGAGGTTTAGGAAGGTCTTGCAGGGAGGGGACTGGGAGGCATCATCTCTGTGCTTGCAAGTTGAGTTACGCTGTAAGCAGGAAAAAGAAAGGGTTAATCTGAACAGTTTAAGGAAACTGACCTACAGCCATATAAAATACATTTATATTGTATGTAGAAAGCATAGGATTAAAAGTGATGTATATAATGAGCACATAATCACTAGTGGGATGAAGGCAAAAATGTACCTGGTATAAAAAAAAATGTCATAAATATGAAAAAGAGGAGTCTTCTGACTGGGAGGAAAGCAGGAATGATGATCTCAAAAAGTCAGAATGTGAGTGAACTCAAGTGTCACAGAGGCACAAACTCTCTACATCTACTTCATGTCATCACTGTAGCGTTTGAATTCCACACAATGAACCCATCACAATGAAAGCACTTAGTGCCCCAGTGAGACACGCACGCACTCACGCACGTGCACACACACACACACACACACACACACACACACACACACACACACTTGCCTGTGGAGCTGAGTGTCTCAGGAGAAGCTTTACAAGGCGAGAACAGGATGCAGCAAAGAAAAAATCTCCCGAGAATGAAAACAGCCATAGACATTTGTTTTTCACAAAGAGAGCGAAGGGGACAGGTGGCGTGGCAGGAGAAGTTCTCATTGAGGACATTGACTTTACCTATGTTCCAAGCCATGTTTGTTGCCTTGTATCTTAGGACACAGCATTCTTGAGAGGGGGCAGCCACTCCCCCAATCCTCTTCCTCAGAAACATTGCTTCTAAATTGCTATCTTCAAAAAATTTTCAGGGAGTTGTTTTGTAAGACTCGGTTAATTTTTCATATTTTTAATAATGTTCTTTGTTCTCAAGAGTAATGTTGATTTGTTTTTTATTGTTGTTTTGTTTTTAATTTGTTTTTTGATAAAAAAGTATCTGACATAGCCCAGGCTTCCCTCTAAAGGGCTAGGTATCTCAGAATATTCTTGAACTCCTGATCATTTTACCTCTACCTCACATGTCCCAAGCTTACAGTTTTGCGTTACCATATCCATCTTGAGAAATCACACTTAAAAATAAGTGCTTTGTAGACATCAATGTCTTTGTAAAAATATATTCATTAGCTCTGTGATAATTTCATTCCCATTAGGTCATATTCATTTTTCCTCCTCCAATTCTTCTTGGATGCTCCCAATTCCTTATCTACCCACACTGTCTCTCTCTCTCTCTCTCTCTCTCTCTCTCTCTCTCTCTCTCTTTCTCACTCTCTCTCTCTCTCTTTGTGTGTGTGTGTTTAATAGTCCATTATGACATATTCGTGCTACACAAATATTCTTTCATATGTGATCTTCCATGGTAGCATGGTTGACTTATCATGGGCTACACTCTTGAAAAAACTAATTCTCCTCCCCCCTGCATCCATCAATTACAACTTGATTAAGAGTAGGATTTAATGCCTACCTTCCCTTTCCTTACTGAGATTTGGTTTGGCTTGGGCTTACACAGGTCTTATGCATGCTGTCACAAGCCCAGTGTGTTCACTTGTGCAACTGAGCATCCCACAGTCTCTTATTTTCTGTATCTTGGGCAGTTGTGGGTCTCTGTACTACAAATAGAAGCTTGTCTGATAAGGGTTTAGAGAAACATTAATAAATGGTTATAACGATAAGCCATTAGGAGTCAGTTGAATGCTGTGCTACTTTAGCAGAGTACAAGTATTGGATTCTTCCCAAAAGGGCCCATGACACATCTAGCTATCAGTTCTTGGATTGATAAGGGTGCTAGGTATGAGTTTCATCTTGGGTAGCAGGACCTAAATCCAAAAAAGAAAGTGTATGGCTACTCCCATGACACTCATGCTGTGTTTACGTGAATTGGCATGCTTTATTAGACAAGTTATTTTTGTGTCTCATGGGACAAGCTCATGTAGATCCCAGATGGGTAAGATTTGTGATTACTTTTCTCCTCCAAAAGCATGAAGTTCCCCCAGCACCATAAAAACTAGCCAGGAGGGAAGAAGTTTCCAGGTTATCATGTCACAACTCAAAGAAAACTATGAATCAAGGGGAACTTTCTAAGGCAACAGAAATCTGTAGTGAGAGTATGAGGCACTGTTTGAAATTCACATGTGTGTCTCACTCCAGTGAAAACCAAAAGCAGCTGCAGCCATGTTGTTCATTGTAACTGATGGATATGTTTTACTAACTGATGAAATTATTGCCAATCATTACACATCTGTTTTCAAGGCACATCTAATAACTATTATTCCAGACCCTTCCAAACTTTACCTGACCCTACCCACAATAATAATTTTTCCATGATGTATGCTCAGTCCCAGTCAAGCTTCCCATTTCCCTGTTCCAATCAGTGAGTGATTCCCCTTCAACTGGCTTCTGAAGTACCATCTATACCTTATCTCCTGTTCCTCTCTAAGATGATACTAAGATGCCATCAAGCATCTGTGTTCCTCAATAGTATCCCTGTGTGTTCATTACCTAGTGTCTACAGAAGATGCCTCTGTGTGCAAACAGAGATGGTGAAATACATTAGAAGTTAGCAAAAAAGGTGAGAAATGTTTAAACACATAAATGTTTATATGTATTGCTTGCTTATGATTAATATGGGTTAATTTCTTTACCAAAAGTCTTTACAAAATTGGACTTTTTTTCCTGGGGCCCATTGCCATAATTAAAGGGATAGTGTTTAGTGATCATAGATAAAAACATATTCATTTAGTACTATTTTAGCTGCAAAGAGACAATAGTTTCATGGAAGTTGAAGAAAGTTTGATTTGACTTTTGGTGGGGGAATCAAGAAGCTGCAGCCAAATAGTAGTCCATACAATTAACAGCTCTTTTCATGTACATGTCTACTGATGCAATTCTAAAAAACAAATGCACTTACTGCAGATTTGTAAGTATTTTGTACTTTTTCATACTTGTTTGTGATTTATCTAGAGACTAGAATTACCACTCACTGGCATGCAGTTTGGGCAACACATTCATATTTTATTTTGACTTATACTGAGAAGATGGGAGGAAGGCATTTTCTTAATTCTTTTTCACTGGGGCTCAAGTCCAGTCTCCCCCCAAGGAACTCTACCCGGGCTCTGGTGAATTTTTCTAGGAAAAACAATCTACTAAAACATTAACAAATGGAAATAGATGGCGGCAGCTAATCTTTACTAAGGATTTACTAAATTCTGGAAAGGTACTATGTTAAGGCTTTAACTGTATCATTAAATTATTCCTTTGGAACATTTCTACATCTACGCTTTAACTGCCATTGCATGAATATTTACTTGTGGCTTTAAAATGTAAAGTAAAGGCTGGAGAGAGAGCTTGATGGACAAAGTGTATACTGCTCTCACAGAAGACCCAAGTTTGGTTCCCAGCACCCACGGGAGAGGAGAACAGCAGTCTTTAATTCAAGAACCACAAACCTAATGTGCTCTTCTATACCCTGAAAGCACTTACACTCCCTTGTACACACAGGCACATACACACGTAATTAAAGATACCATTACTTTATTTAAATTAAATTCACAATCAAACGAATAGCCTTCTGAAGGCCAGACACATAGTAAATAGCTACTTAGGATTCATGTCCCTTCCTGCTTGGCCATGCATTTGTTATTACTACAGTGTGTTATGGAAAACAAACCAAAGACTGCATCTCATTTGTATTTTCCTTTGCCTGAGTCTGTACACGTAGTGCACGTGATGTGGTAATACCATGGTTGGTTCAGAAAGCTCCAAAGCAATGGGGACAGATGGACCCTCAGTAAATACTGAGGGGTTAACAGAACGTTCAGTGCCAATGCTTTTTAGTTCCTCTTGGAAATATGAGTGGGCTGGAGGTGGTCATCACTGACAAAAACCAAGGGAGCCAAGTTTCTGCTGATGGTTTAATAAACCTTTATTTGCTGTGTATTTTCTGTGGGACAGACATTGTGCCAGTTGCCATGGAAGGAAAGCTGAGTTAAGCAATCCTTTATTTCAAGGAGAGAAAGAGAGAGAGAGAGAGAGAGAGAGAGAGAGAGAGAGAAGGAGGGAGGGAGGGAGGGAGGGAAAAAGAGTTGGGGGAAGCAAAATAGAAAGTCTGGAAGTAGAATATCTAGGAATGGCCAACAGGTACAAAAGTCATTCAAATAAAAGTTGTTTTCAGAAAGTTGCATTAGAACAATTCTATATCCATCAGCACAAATATGAATGCTGGCCCAAGATCACATCATATGTGTATGTCTTAGGGTTCTATGTCTTAGGGTTCTATTGCTGTGAAGAAACACCAAGTCTATGGCAACACTTATAGAGGAAAGTATTTAATTGGGGCTGGCTTACAGTTCAGAGGTTTAGTCCATTATCATCATGGTGGGTAGCACAGTGGCAGGCAGGCAGACATGGTGCTGGCGAGGTAGCTGAGAATTCCACATCTGGATCCACAGGCAGCAGTTAGAGAAATAGACACACTACGTTGGCTTGAGTTTCTGAGGGCTCAGAGCCCACTGCCGGTGACATACTTCCTCCAACCCTGCCATATCTGCTCCAATAAGGACATGCTTCCCAATAGTGCCCGTCACCCTCAGCCTATGGGGACATTTTCATTCAAACTACCACACTATATTTATGTAAACAAAAAGTGTTCTGTTTTTTTCCATTTTTCTGTGAGAGATATGCAAATATGATGTGGGATATGGAGGAGGAAATGGAAGCCATCTCTACTCGTTCAGGAGATGGAGGGAAGGTAGAATCTGCAGCCCCTGCCCACTCTCCAAGGCCCTTCCCACCCTGGGGTTCAATTGCTTCCTCCTTCACTCCACCAGCAGCTTTGGCCACATTACTCAATCTCAGACACACGAGGCCTCTTAGCATCACGGTCTTACCTCTGGCTGTTCCCTTTGCCTAGAATCCTCTTCTTGTCTGAGACAATAGCTTCCTTGCTCCCTCCAAGTGCTGGCTTAGCTTTTTGCGTCTCACAGAGACGTTCCTTAAAAATGCCAATTAAATTTGCAATAAATCCAGCTGGCATTTCCCGTCTACCTCTCTTTATTGTTTCCTCCAGTTTATTCACATTATAAATCTCTCTCTCTCTCTCTCTCTCTCTCTCTCTCTCTCTCTCTCTCTCTCTCTCTCTCTTATGTTTCAAGCCAAGCCTTGTACAAATTAGGCAAGATTCTATCATTGAACCACACCCTAGCAATATATGTGTATGTATATGCTTGACCTACCTATCGCCTATCTATCTCTCTATCTTTCACCAATCTATCTAAACCTTCACCAACAGTTACACCAACTGGAGACCAAGCATGCAAATAAGTGAGCCTAGCAGAGCCATTCTCACTCAAACCCTCACGGGGCATCTTGCTGACCTTGGAGCTTGCTTGGAAACAGGCAAACTTGAGTGGTACTCCCGTCTCTGCTACTAACACTGTTGAGGTCACAGGGGCATACCTGACTCTTGATGTGGGTGTTAGGGATTTGAACTTATGTCCTCAGGCTTATGCAGTAAGCTCTCTTACTTGTGAGTCATCTCTCTAACTCTGAATTAATTTCTCATGGTTACTCAAACAAATTTCCACAGGCATCATTCCAAAAATCATCACAAATGTATTCGTTTTCTGGTTGTGCAGGCTAAAAGTCCAAAAACAGCTTCATGGGGCTAAAACCTGAGTGTTAGCATGGTCACTTCTGGAGGCTCTAGGGAAGAATCCATTCCCTTGGATTTTTAGCTTCCAGTGGCTGCTTTGGTTTACCCCATTCTTGGATTCCCACAGATGACTTGGCCATTCCCAGCTTCTGCTGTGATCTCCCAGATAGTGCCTCCTGCCTTCTTCTCAGAAAAACAAACTTGCTTTTACATTGGGATTGGAAGATGGCCTAGGAACCTCTCTCAATTGAAAAATTTCTTCACCTGAAACACCTGCAAATTCCCTCTTATTCTGGAAGGTATATCACAGCGTTGAGACATTAGAACATGTTATTTTTATTACAAGGACTTTTTATTTAAGAGTCTATGCTCTCAAATTTTGAATGCATACAAAATTGCTTCACTCATAAAAATAGTTTTGAGTTAATTTAATGCTATGGGCAAAATTTCCAGTGAGGTCCACCCTGGTCCTATGTTCTAATATGTGTGTGGTCTACTGTAGGCTCTAGCACAGAAAACTCAGAAGCAGGTAAACAAAAATTAACAGAATAAATGTAATAATTAGAACAGACTAATCCTTTCACTCAATGTAATAAAGAATAGTCACAGCGATGGGAATGGAGACCTCTGAAGGAGAAACTTAGAGAGCTTAGTGGCAAGAAAGACCAGATACATAGATAACTGAGGGAAGAATGTGGAGGCTGGAATGAAATGCAGATACAAAGGTCCTGAGGCGGTGGGGATCAGAGGTCAGCAGCTGGGTTTATAGTGGAGACATGGGCAGGAGTTCACACACTCAGGAACCTTTAGCTGTATGAGGTAAGGTTGGCTATAGGCCATTGGAAAACTGAGAAGTACGGGTAGGATTGTTTGGCGGTGGGAATGAGTTATTATTCTGATGTTTTCTGGTTTGAAAACTGGAGTCTATGACGATGTTCCTTACTAGACAAGATGCAGAGAAATAGATATTGGAGAAGACATCAAGACTTCTGTTGATATGTTAACCTCAGTATGCTGTGAGCCCTCACACATCTGTGCTCAGGTGTGTCTGAGGCACAGGATCTGTCTGGGATACAGCTGTATTCTGGGGTGTAGTCTGGATGCCAGTTAGTAGAAAGAGCTGGATGAGGTGATCTGAGGAAGGTAAGAAGGTCTGAAACAATTTGCAAAGGATGCACGTGACGGGCAATAATGCCAGTAAATGAACGCCCTCTGTGCCATGCCCAGCATCCCAACCTCTTCGTGGATTTATTTAGCACCGTTTCAGTGAGATGGGTTTTTACTCTCAACTTACTCTCATGTTATAGTTGGGAAAGGTAAGGCAGATTAAGGATCTCTGCCAGACTTTGTGCGACTAACAAGTAACCAAAGATGGGAGGTGAACTCAGGAACTCTCGTTCAAGAGCCCAAGGATCTCAACGATTGAGTGTATATAAAATCCTTCCCATCTTAAATGTAGTCTAGACGAATGTAAATTATAGACACAGTTGCCATTAGGATTCATATAGACCCTGCATTCTAAGATGTTAAAATGTCAGCTGGGATTCAGCTGGTGCCTACTGAAGCCAGTTCCCTATGCCATGGTTACCAGCTTGTCTGAGTCTGGTGAGACACTACACCCAAACGTCTAAGTCACATGGAGCAGGCTTCTTACTCACAGCAGCGGCAAAGTGTGAGGAAAATCTAGGATATATTGTGGGCTGTTCAAGTCTCAAGAAAGCTGCCTGGCTTGCTGCGGTTGAATTTCCCCCACACAGGCCTTGTTTCCACTGGGTTACAAGGGACTCCACAAAGTAGCCTGCTTTGGATTCACATGCAGAGTCCTGCCGCTTACGGGCTAAACCCTAGAACGGCGATTTCCAGGGCACCAGACAGGGCTCAGGCTGCCCTTGCCGGCCCTTCCCCATACATCAGCACATTGTGCATGTATGCTTGGGAGCTGCCACTAAGAGCTCATCAAGCCAAGGCCACATCGGGAGCTTTCCTACACCAACAGGCACACTTAGCAAAGGACCAGCTCCACCGATGTTGCCTTTCTTTCCAACCTGCTCTATACTGTTAAAACCTTTTATTGTATCTGTCTATTCTTGAACACTTTCAACATGTATAGAATGCACTTTTATCTACTCCTATCCACCCCTTCAAGTTCTCCTGGAAACACCCCACATTCCCCCTCCCAACTTCCTATCCTTCTTTTTTTCTTTATAAACCACTGGGTCCGGTTAGCAGGGCTGGTACGCACACAGGTGTAGGACCACCCATGGAGTGTAGGGCCACCCATGGAATGCAGGCAACCAGAGCAGAGGCCTTAAAGCTGAAAACAAAACGACCAAACTTGACTCTGTGTGCAGCAGCAGTCACCAGCTTCCGATAGCTCTCGGCTAGGTGTTGGGTTACCGGCTTTTGGCCAGGTTAACAGTCCTAGGTATGAGTTGCTTCTTGTGAAGAAGGTCTTAAATCCAATCACAGAAAGCTGTTGGTTGCCTGCTTTTTTCATAATTGATAATCAAAGCTCTTACTGCCATATTGGAGCAGAATTTAATAAAAAAATATCATTTTGTACATAGATCTCTTAGCAACACCTAAGGATTAGTGTGCATCCACGAGCAATACTGTGACAAAAACCAAAATCAGCTCATGACAAACAGCCAGCCTAGCTTTGGAAGTACGAAGTGTTTGGAATTGATTTTAGGATGAATCACACAATAATAGCACACAATTACTCACAAATGCAAAGGAGTTACAGTTTTTTTTTAAAGAGGACATCAAAACTAAATGAATACAATTTGTGAATCATGCTCACAACATGTTCTCATATCTACTTTTTGTTTTTTGGTGAAGACTCAACCCCCGAGGTACAGCAAAGGGAAATTTCCATCCACTCCATCTTTGTCAGTATCACAGTGACATTTGTAGGAGCACAGTGGTGATGTGCAGTGTTCTTATTTCCTTGCGTGGGAAGGAACAGTGTGCTTCAGTTAACGGGCAGACAATGATGTGTCTGGGGGGGGGGTAATCTGCAAGCCTGTGGATGGAGAGTGAGTCAAAGGACCATAGTCAGAGACACCACTCAGGGACCGTGAAGAAGTCTGCACCTCCCAAATGTCAACATGAATGTGTGCATTCATGCAGATAGATCATCACATGAAAGCTCACTCTCACTCAGTCTGAACTCAAATAACAGTTGGGTAGTCATGTACCAACCACTGCACATGTGATGTGTGCCAAGCTCTGGTTTACAATGGTGGGTTAGACAGCAAGTGAGCATTGCTTGTATGAAGCTCATGAAGTAGCAGGAAAGACAGAATTGATAGTAAAGCATATAGAGTGTACCACAGAGAGACAGTGGAGAACTATAGGAAGGGGAGTGGTCAAGGAATTTTGCTGTCTGGTTCCTATGGTTTGATGGTCTGACCTTGAACCTTACCCAGGTTCTTGAAGATACTCTTGAAAATAATTTTGCGTGTCAGCACTGGTCATTTCAGTTCTCTGGAGTGACAAAGAATCAGGTGAAGGATCTTTCAACACTGGCAAGTAGAATTCGGTAACAAGAGCCCAGCCTGACCAAATGTATGTATTCTTCTCTCCTAATATGCTTCACATCTTTGAACATGATATTTCCTATATCCTAGAATGAAGCTTAAGAAGAAACTCTTCTACATGATAACACACAGGTAGCAATATTCAGACCAGGTATACAATAATGTTTTACTTTCAGGGTTTTTTTTTCTGATAATTTTAAACTCTTCAAAAAGTGAGTGCATTTTTTTTTTAAGCTGAGGGAAACATGCATTGAAAGATGCATTTACTATTTAATATGCACCTATTTAGTGTTGCTATTTATTTCAGGATTTATGCCAAGAACCATATATTATAGATAGTAGTAGTCAGAATAATGCCTCTGATCCAGGCCCCATATCCCAGTCCCTGGAACCACTCAATACGTTAGGTTGTTTGACAAAAGATGGAGTTGCTGATGAGGTGAAAGTTTTCAAGCAGCTGATTCTTCAATGGGGAAGTTAGCCTGAGTTATTCAGGTGTGCCCTGCAAGGGTATTTTCATAGAAAGAAGGATTGCCTTGTAGACAGAGAGCTAAGGCCAAGAGCCAAGGAATGCAGTTGGTGTCTAGAAATAGGAAGGGATCAGCAAAGCAATTCTCCTTTGGATCATGTAGAAGGTAGACCAACCCTACCAACACTTAGCTCCCTGAGAGGGACTCTTTGGCCTTCATTCCTAGAACTGTAAGGTAAACTTCAGCTGTTTCTGGTTTGTGTCACTTTGTTTAAACAGCAAGAGGAAATGAATATAGTTAGGAGAATTTTCTTATCCTCCAAGAATCAATGAATGTGAGACACGGAATTCCAAAGGGGGAAGGTGACGGTCATACTCCATCTCAACAGGGTGGATCCAGGAGAGAATAAATGTAGATTGAAAATGCCTTCTCTGTTGGGCAAGACAGGAACATTGAGATCAGAGCTCTTTGCTTCCCATGGGATTGTATGTGCCTCTGAACAGACAGGGTAATGCTATAAGGTGATTTCTCTGTAGAGCTGGGGTGTTTTACTCCAGACCAACCAATCAATCAATGGCACCCGTGAAAAGTTGAAAAGCTGAAGATGAGGTTATGGCCTTAGTTTAAAAGCATCTGAGTTGATTCTGTTTTTAATATATCACCTCCATAATACAGACTTAGAAATCTCCCACCTTCAGCTCACAGCTCTCTCTAAACCCCAGAGAGGACTGTGCACCACAGGTCTCTCTTGGTATCTACTAAACAAACTAAACAACACAATTCGCGTCCTGACTTTTCTCCTCAACACTGCTCCTGCCCCAATGTTTTCTTTGTCAATGACACTTCTGCGCTTTAGTTCTTCAGGACAAAGATCTTGAAATATTCAGTGACTCTTCACTGTCCGTCACATCAGATCCAGAAGAGGAGTGAGCTTTCTCTTCAGTGCATTTGTAAGATGTTATCGCCTGTCATCATTTGCATTGCCAGATGCCCACTGAACTCACCCTCACCTTCCTCATTACAACAGTCTCAAACCGATCTCCCAGCACCCACCCAGTGCCAACTGCTGTCTACTGTTGTTTTAGTAGGTTACGTAGACATGAGATAAATACCTCATGAAATTGCATATCAGTCAAGGTCAAAGGACAACTTTTGGAAGTTGATCCTTGTCTTTCTCCAGGTGGGGCCTGGAATAAACTCAAGTCACCAGGCTTTGCAACAAGCACCTTCATCCACCGAGCCATCTGTGCTTCTGCTACCATCTAGTCTCAGTATCGAATACAGTTCAACATCTAAGTAATCACAGTGGTCAGGAACTTGCAGTGATATAGTAAAACCTAAATCCTCCTGTATATAGACCCAAGGGAAGTAAAAGCACATGTTCATATGAAACTGCATTTAAAAAATGTTTGAAGAGTTACTCAAAGCAGTCAGGAGCATGCTGTGTCCTGGAAGTCATAGAAAGTGGAGATCTGGGAAGAAGGAACATGCGTGGCAGGACAATGTCACAGTCTTTGAGGGCCTCCAGCCCTCAGAAATTGAAGAATTTACATTGGATCCAAGGGCACTGGGTATCAGAACATAGCTGGAAAAGTCAGGTTTGCACTTCCAGCAGACGCTTCATCACATTCTGAAGACCACATTGGAGATTTGAGTCACGTATAACAATAAGAGTATTATTATTAAGGTGAGTAGCGTTAGAGACCTAGATGGACTAATTGGCAGAACAATGAACCTGAAATCAAGGGAGAATCGACCTGGAGATATATGAAACTATGACAACCCACAGTGTGTAGTGGTAGAGAGAAGAGGCCTGAAGAAGACACTGGGACATCCAGGGAGAGTTGGAAGAGACCTCTAAATAAAGAAAACAGGAAACATTTTAAATAAATGGCAAAACCAAAGAACCGTATAAAAATAGCTGTCATTTCAATTAAAATTTTGATATATGAAATTCAGCAGTAACTGCCAAATATGGACCAGTTCATATAGTTCCGATAATAACACACTCACACAGGAAAACTAGAAAAACACTTAGCTAGCAGAGAAGAACTGTTTGGAGTTTGATTGGGGTGTTAGAGGATGAGCTGCAAAGCCAGCAGTAGGGATGTGATGGGGAGCAGGGATGCTTGATGTTGGGGTCACAGGTCTAGGGTCAGCAGTGGCAGTGAATGCCATGTTTGTGATAAATACTCATATGTGTTCTATCATTTAGTCCTCATTAATCCATGTAGATTACTTGTGTGTGTGTGTGTGTGTGTGTGTGTGTGTGTGTGTGTGTGTGTGTGTGTGTGTATGAATATGAGGTTGTGTGGGGGTAGGTATGGATGTGTGTGAAAGCCTGTGACCATTTTCCTCTATCATTCTCCACCTTATTGTTTGAGACTGAACCTGAAGGCTATGGATTGTGTAGGCTGGCTGATCAATGAATGAGCTGCAGGGACCCCTCTGACTTCACCTTCCCCCAGAGCTAGGGTTAGAGGCACCTACAACTATGCCTAACTTTATGTGGATTCTGGGAATCCAAGCTTGGGTTCTCATGTTTATGTGACTGGGCAATCTCCAGTTCCCATTTAAAGAACAAAACAAAAGCATTTTCCATATTTTAAAAAATGGAGAGAGGATATCTCAGATGTTTGTTCTTGTTAATGATTACCAAAGCTGCCTCTTACCATAAAAATGCCTGCTTTTCACTGACTAAGTCTTTCAAGTTCTTAGGTTTTAAACAGCATACTCAAGATCATACAACTCATTAATGACGAATTGAGGGCTTCAACCGGGGCTTTCTAATCATGTCACAAATCCCTACAGTTTTCATGTGAAGTGGACTCTTGGAGAATTAGCCGTTTGAAACCTGATGTGATGCTCCTTGAGAACTAATTTTTCCTTGCAGCTTTTCTTTGGTAATTTGCTCCATGAAATTCAGGGCTCAGATCAATCATCCCTCCACTCTGCCTTTTAATAGCTTGGAGATTGAAGCAGATGGAAATAGCATTCTGATGATTTGTTTGAGCATTTCCTTTGCACAGTCCTATTTGGACTTGGTTAAGCTTAACCTTTGGGGAACTGAGAACATTTCTATTAATGTCAAGCTAGTTAGATGAGTTTGAAGGAGCTTTATGTTGGCTTCATTACTGCATAAAGTATGCAAACTGAATTTTGATAAAAAGAAATACCGCTATAGATTCTATATGCATGACTGTACATGTATGTACATGTTTGCACTAGGGGATACTCTTGCTTTCCCTTCCCCTGCCATCCTCCTTAAAGTGATGGTATTTTGCTATTTTCTGGCTAGCCTCATGATTTCAAGTGATCTTCCTGTATTTAGTCTCATGAGAATATTATGCACTTTGAAATGAATTCATAATGAACTTGGTGGTGGTGGCAGGGTGTGTGTGTGTGTGTGTGTGTGTGTGTGTGTGTGTGTGTGTGTGTGTGTGATCCTTCTATTACCCAATGTTGTGGCTGTATTAGAGGGTGAGCCATAGCACCCACTGAGGTCAGTAGTGCACAAGAGGCGACCTTGTGAGGACTGAGGTGGCCCCCTTTCCTAATTGTGATCCAGTAGGGAAGCTGTCTTCCTCCCAGTTAACAATGGCACAGATATTACAACAGCAAATGCTTGGATTAGGGAAATAGCTCGGTCACTAAAGTGCATATCGTGCAAGCATGTATGCACGACTGCAGGTTACTATGACCTACATAAATATGCTGGCAGCTGAGCATACACCTGCAATCCAAGCACCAGGGGTGGAGACAGCAGGGTCAGAAATTCAAGGCCATCCTTAGCTATATAGTGAGGTCAAGGGAAGTCTGGGGAATACATAATATCTCATTTGAAAAGACTAAGAAGAAGTGTATAGGAAAGGGAGGAGGAGAGAAACAGCAAATGAACAAGGTTGGCTGGGCACACTTCATCACTGTGGGTTTCAAGAGCAAGCCTCTAAGGTCACAATGAACTTATTGAAATGCCCCAAATTGTGTCTCTTGTACCTCAGTTTTCATAAGACCCCCACCCCAACTCACCATTAGTTTTTCTATACTTTAAATTCTTGCGGGCATCAAACATAATAAACATATTACTTATGTTAGTTAGTTAATAAATTCATTATGCCACAATTATGTCAGAAGTTCCAAATGAGTCTCAACTGGGATGAAGTCAAGGTGCTGGCAGGTCTGCACTTCTAATGGAGCCATGGGAGGAAAGATCATTACTCACCATTTCTAGCTGTTAGAAGCTGCCTACATTTCTTGGCTCACGGCCTTCTTTAAGCAGTGCCTTCATGCTGGTACCTGATTTGTCCTTAAATCTTCTGTAACTTTGAGCCTCCTGCCTTATAAGCACTCTTGTCATTGCATTGGGGCCACATGTTTACTACGGGATACCCTTCCTATCGTAGGACCCTTGGTTACAGCCGCAAACTCCAAATACAGTGTAAGGCATCTGGGTGCAGGTTCTAGAGGTTAGACTGTGGCTATCTTTGGGAGAGATTATTCAGTGTACTGTATTGTTGACATTATTAACTTCTGTCGTGATATGCTTTCATGCTCTGCCGGGGGTTACCACCTTCATGGACACTTTCTTTACTATACATAAGCTTGATAGAATATAGACAGAAGTTTCTGTCCTGCCTGGCCCTGCAGCCCTTCAGTCCCAAATAATCCCACAGAGGCTATATTAATTATATACTGTTTGTCCTATGGCTCAGGCTTATTATTAACAAACTGTTACAACTTAAATTAACCCATAATTCGTATCTACGTTTAGCCACGTGGCTTGGTACCTTTTCTCAGTAAGGCGTTCTCATCTTGCTTCCTTTGAGTCTGGCTGGAGACCGTAACCCTGCCTTTCCTCCTCCCAGAATTCTAGTCTGGTAGCCTGGCCTATACTTCCTGCCTGGCTATTGACCAATCAGTATTTTATTATATTTACAGTGAACAAGAGCATTATCCCACATCAATGTAGTCCAGCTCTTTATTGAAAGGTAATCCATTATACAACTTGCATCACCAAAATTTGGTTATGTAATCTCTTCTTACCCAAGTAGCACCAGAAGGCTCCCTTTCTGTCTGCCCTCAGGAGCATTACACAAAGACTGTGTGTGTGTGTGTGTGTGTGTGTGTGTGTGTGTGTGTGCACGCACATACACATTTATGAGGCTTATCTGCTAGTGTGCATTCCAACAATTGTTCTCAGAGCTTCTTTACTGGGCTAGAACTGGGGTGAAGAAGCAGCTTGTCCTCCAGCAACCGTTTCTAAGAGATTCTCATTGTCTAAACCATTGCAGTTAGGTCTATAACAAATAACATGAATTGCTTTGGTTATAATCAACAGTCCACTATCAAGGTGTTATTTGCTTCATCAAGGCTTCATCTCCGGTCCTTAGATGATGCTTCCTCAGTTTGAATGGCTATCACTTAATGCTAGTGCACTGGGAAATGTGTCTCACAATATGAGGTTTGTGGTGACGCAAAGATTTGAACCACGAAGCTCTTAATATCTTTAAGGTATCTATTGAAAGTGGCTGACAGAACAAACAAAGAATTTTCACAGCAAATCCTGTAGCAGTAAGTAATAAAACAAACTCTGCAGGTGTTGTTGTTGCTCACTGTCTGTTTAGTCTCAGACCCCAGCAGACGTGCTGAGATTTGGGGACAACAGTATGGCAGGAAAGGAGGGACTCAAGCTCTTCCATCGTGGCGGGCTCATGGAAGAATCTGTGTCTATACCTTGAAAGTTCCCCTCGCCTTGGCCTCTGTAACAGTGGCACCTGGCACAGGGACTCACCTACAGAATAAGAGAAAAATCATAGGATAACTACATTTGAAGTGTTTGTCCCCAATATTCTCCTCTTCAGTGAACAGAGGTAACAGCCTTTTAGAAATGGATCGGTTTTGTAGCATGTGCGCGGGGACAATTCTTCTGGTTTCTTTGTATGACCATCCCAACAGATGTATCTACTACAGAATGACACCCTCCCCTGAGACATGGGGAGCATTGAGGAAGAGGGGGTAGGAAGACTTTAAGAATTCAATGATCAGGAAGTTCGCTATGAGTTTGTCTGCTAGGAATGTCAGAAATTATACCAATATGGTCTCACTAATGTGACTACTTAAACATGAGCTGGGTAAGGACAGTAGAACTGATACATTTTTATAAAACTGGGTTACTCTTTCACAGTTTTTAACTTTTCTTTTTGGAATTATTTAGTATGCATATATGTGCACGGGTAAATGCATGCCATGGTGTGTATGTAGAGGTCAGAGGAGAACTACCAGGAGTCAGTTTCCTCCTTCACTCCTTCACTGATTGGGTAGAGTGTGGGCATAACACTCAGGAAGGCATCTTTACCAGAGAGAACATCTTGCTTGCTAAACACTTACCCTTTTTTCTCCCAGACAGGGTTTCTTTGTAGCTTTGGAACCTGTCCTGGAACTCTCTGTGTAGACAAGGCTGGCCTTGAACTCACAGAGATCCGCCTGTCTCTGCCTCCCGAGTGCTGGGACTAATGGTGTCTGCCAACACCGCCTGGAAATCTCTTATACTTTTAATCTATAAAAATACTTTCTAAATTGTAAGATTTGCCAAAATCACAACTTTATAGTAACACTTATCAGTCTATTAAAGGCATCCGATAGACTCTAGGTATCATAGAAATTTGATGTACATCATCATTATTAAAATTACTTATTGAGATTAATATCTTCATTACTTCTTCCACCAAAGTTAATCCTGTATATGATGCTTAGTGCATCATATCCTAATATTTATCCATGACACAAATAGATATGTGAGAATAATAATTATTTTCAAATAGCCCATCTTTGGAGGTGTGGATATTAGGATTCACCAGACCAGTATAATTGGACTTTACTAGTAAATGACTTATACGGACAACAATAAGTAACTGACACAGCGCTTCTGCCCCAAGGAGACAGACCCTGCTCCCCGATGCGCTCCATAACTTGAAGGGGGTCTCCAACTCCTACCCTTTTCGTTTAAGTGGTCACATCTGTCCGTACCTGTGACCAAGCCCAAAAGGCGTGGTCAGTGCTACAGGCACAGATGAATATATTACTACAGTCTTTCAAAAGTAAAATTCTAGGCCTAAAGGGATATCTTTTCATGACAAATTTGATTTGATCACAATTCCATGTTCACTGTCATCTCAATGAGCTCATTCTTCATGTTATTTAACCCTGAATTTGGTTCATTGATGCCTCAAAACACAAACTAATTAGATTATTTTCCAATTCCATAAAAATCAAAGGATTAGAAACTTTCTATGCAAAAAAGATTTTAACTTCGTTTGCCAGACTTTTTCTCAAAGATACTAGAAACTGAGCTTTACTGGAAATTTTTACTATGAAGAGCAATTTTTGGTGGATGATTGATGAATTCCTAGGTGCAGAAAACGCAATGCTTTGTGGTGATATCTTGCTTGTACAAATAAAGCCTGTCTGAAGGTCAGAGGGCAGAGCTTGCCACTAGCTAACCATAGAGGTTTGGAGGTCTGTACAGACAGACAGGAAGTGAGGTAGCTGGGTGGAGACAGGATATAATCAGGGAGAAACAGGAAGTGGCTCTCTGGCCTGTTGAGATGCTAAGGAGGTAAGGTGTACTGTGGCTTGCTTTTTCTTCTCTCTGATCTCTCAGCATCTTCCTCTGTATTTGACTCTGGGTTTTTATTACTCAGACCAATTAACAACTCCATTAACAATGATTTATACTGTGCAGCTGAAGGACACATTTACTGTTGCAACTAGTACCCAGATCAACCAGAATCAGAATGTTATCAGCACCACACAAATTCTATACGTTTCCTCCCTCTCCCCATACCCACCTCATTTTGCCCATTGTTTGTAACTGTCATATAGACAATCATTTAGAGCACATTCCCTTTTAAAGATTTAGTTCATCGAGATTGAGACTAGAGAAATCATTCCATATTGTTGTAAAGTGTTTGTTTTTGTTTTGTTGGTTGGCATTCAGCTAGTTCTATAGCTTGGGGCTCTCAGGAGCAACACTATCCACATTTGGGTACATGTGTGTTTGTATATTTATGAGTATATTTGTGTGGGAAATACCTAGAATTTCTGGGGCCATAGGCTATTAACAGCACAGTTTCACTTCGTGTTACCAAATAGTTCTCCAAAATAGTTGTATCATTCATCTATCAACAATTAATGATATTTATGGTTGCCACATGTGTTTGCCTACACTTATTTGTTCTTTTTTATTTTGTATTTATTTATTTATTTATTTTTGTGGATTTATTTGCTACCATGTTGTTTTTTATTTGTACCGAATCCCTACATGGTAGTTCCAGGTCCAGGGAATCTGACACAAATCTCAGACTAATGATCATTATTTCAGATGTTTATTGGGCATTTGTAGTTCTTTTGTGAAACATTCATTTCTTTTTGCCCATTTTCTCTAATGTTTTTGTCAGTTTTACACAGCAGTTTTGGTCAACAACCTTGAAATGAGATAGCAGAAACTCTGGCACTTATGGAGTAAAATGTAGGGGAAACATCTCATAGGCACAGACATTGACTTTCCGAAAATGATGTCAGTCACTCAGGAAATCAGTATGGGTATTACTCAAACACACAAAAACAGATGGGCTGTACATCCAGTTAGACCACTCCCGAGTCTTTATACAAAGTACTTCAAGACAACATATCAAGGGGTTACTTGCAGGTCAATGATTATTGCAGCGCTATCCATTATTCTAAATTTTAGAACCAACATAGGTATCAGTCAATAAAGGTGTGTATAAACACACATACACACACACACACACACACACACACACACACACACACTGATTTTTTTCAGCCATAAAGAAAAAATATGTGTTTTTTGTTTTGTTGAAAAATAGATTTTTAAAATAATTTTTTAAATTTAAACCTGAAACAAGCTTGTTTTACATGCCAATCCCAGTTCCTGCACCCTCCTGTCCTTGCCTGTTCCCTCCACCAACCCCTATCCATGCCCTTTCTGCTCCCCAGGGAGCAGACTTCCATGGGGAGTCTTCAAAGTCTGTCATATCATTTGGAGCAGGACCCAGGCCCTCCCTCTTGTTTCTAGGCAGAGGGAGTATCCCTCTATGTGAAATGGGCTCCCAAAGTTCATTTGTACACTAGGGATAAATACTGATCCACTACCAGAGGCCCCATAGACTGCCCAGTCCTCCTAACTAACACCCATGTTCAGGGAGACTGGGCCGTTCCTATGCTGGTTTCCCAGCTGTCAGACTGAAGTCCTTGAGCTCCTCCTTGTTCAGGTCAGCTGTCTCTGTGGGTTTCTCCAGTCTGGTCTTGACCCCTTTGCTCCTCCCTCTCTGTAACTGGATTCCAGGAGTTCAGCTCAGTGTTTAGTTGTGAGTGTCTGCATCTGCTTCCATCAGCTCTGGATGAAGGCTCTAGGATGCCATATAAGGTAGTCATCAGTCTCATTATGGGGGAAAGGCATTTAAGGTAGCCTCTCCACTATTGCTTAGATTGTTAGTTGGGGGTCATCTTTGTAGATCTCTGGACATTTTCCTAGTACTAGATTTCTCTTAAAACCTACAATGGCTCCCTCTATTATCTCTTTTCATGCTCTCCTCTATTCTTCTCCTGACTCAATCTTCCTGCTCCTTCATGCCCACCTTTCCCTCAGGGTTTCCCTGTGGCTTTGGAGCCTGTCCTGGAACTCACTCTGTAGACAAGACTAGCCTTGGACTCACAGAGATCTGACTGCCTCTGCCTTCCTGAGTGCTGGGATTAAAGGCATGCACCACCATCGACCAGCAAAATTATGGTACTTGCAAGCAAATAGATGTAGTTAGCAGCAAATCAGCTAAGTTAGTTTCAGAAAGGCAGTTATTAGGTTCCTTCTCATTTGTGGATCCCGGATGCATAAAGTCACATGTATACATAGACAGGAAAACAGAAGGGAACTGTCATGGCAGACAAAGGCCACTGGTGGGAGGGAGGAAGGGGTTAAGAGAAGATCTCTCTAAGTGGTACAGTCAGGAACGCTGTCAAAGTACATTAGATGTTTGCATCAATATGACCTCTGGAAACCTAGTACCATGCACAATGAAAACATACCAATTACAGTATTGAAAACATTTAAATGTACCTTTTGATGTATATTGTGAAATGTTATGCTCCATTCTATAGCTTGCTTTGTCATACTGGACAATATCTTTTTCTCGACAGTATTTTGAGTTTTTAATATACTCCAATTTATCTTTTTTTTTTTTAATTTCACAGTTTGTGCTTTTTGTACCCTATTAAAGAATCATTAGCCATTCCAGGGCCATGGAAAATTTGTCCTATATAGTTTTATTACCTCTGTTAAACATAATTTATGCAAGGTCATTGTTTTAGACTGGGATCCAGAACTCCATAGCAACACACAGAATAATCTAACATAGAGTTACCTGCTGGATATCAGGTAATCAAACTGAACTTGAAAACGAAGCAGGTCTTTCTTTCTTTCTCCAGCTCCCTCTCTTTTCTCCCCTCCCTCCCTCCCTCTCTCCCTCTTTACTCTCTCTCTCTCTCTCTTCCTCTTTTTTCTCCTCTTCCTCTCTCCTTTCTGTCTCTCTTTTTGTCTTTCTTTCTTTGGAGAAAAGGAACTTCCAAACTATCAATCTGGTTTTGGATTCTTATTGCTGCTTTTTCAGATCTCTTCTCCCTACAGAACTTTCAAACTTGTCAGGCATTTATGTTGCTAGACCTGAAGCTGCCTAACTAAGCGATCATGAATACAAACTGATCAGACCGTCAAGTTGCTGAAAGTCTTAAAATACCTTTAAGATATGTAATTTTATTGCTACTGTTCAAATCTTCAGTTCATAAGAAATGAAAGCCTGAGTACAGTGTGTAAGGTATGGTCAAAATGTACCCCCTCAACATGGACATTCAAGTGTATCAGTGCCTATTTAGTTTATAGTTTTGTAAGTGGGAGAACGGATGTAATAAAAGATGAAATGCTAGTGTGCCAAACCTCCACAGTAGCCACATTCCCATGAAGAATAATTTAAGAAAAAAAGTAAATATGAGAATTTATCACTACAGTTCTAAACATAGTACTCTAAACATTTTTTATAGTCTGAAAATACTTCTGAAGTACTTAGATATTTATGAATCTAAAAATACCTCTTTCCTCATATTATTTGGAAAAATTTTAAGTACCTCTTGGGCACTTTGAAGTCTGAAACCTACTGTACTGGACTAAAGTCAGGAATGGGGAGGGTCGGAACTGCTAGAAGGGAGAATATAACCCGAGTTGCAACTCACATGCACTGCACAATTGAGAGGGCACAGAATGACAGGCTAACTAACGACAGGGCCGAGGAAATTTCTCAGCACATGAAGTGAGACCTTTTTCTTCCCTGAACTATTGTCCATTTCGCATTTACTTTCCTGGTGACTGCCCAGTCTTTCGATGATGATTACTGAATGGACCCTGATTCCATTTCTTTTTGCTCACTGTGTTTTTTCTTCATCGAAGATCATTCAACTGAAACTTTTAAATGTATGTCCTTGACTTTGTTTTTTTTTTTTTTTTTTTTCAAAAAGGAGTGGCAGATACTTTAATTTTGTTTACCTCGGGATGGTAGGGATCTACACTAGATAAAATTTTAACAGTACTTTTAACATTTTAATGTAAATATAGCACTCTGATAAACATAAAATGTAATGTAAGAGTTGAGAAAAGTAACAGAACTTGACTACAGTGTCCCTACATATCTCATAATTTCTTCCTTTTTCTGATTATTTTGTTTTTATTTATATAATTGCATGACTATAACTTGCCTTTTTAAAAAGTTGAAGGAAATTTTTGTTTTATGTTTTTTGAAAATAGATTTTTAACACAGTATATTTTGATTATATTTTCCCTCCTCCATCTCTTCCTAGAATCTCTCCACTTCCCTTCCCACCCAAATGCACTTCTTTTCATCTCCCTTTCATTAGTACATAAGCAGGCATCTAAAATAGCAATAATAAAAAATTAGACAAATGAAAACAAACATTTATACACAATATTTGGGAATTTGGGCGTCGTTCTTTCCAAACTACTTCCTGCTGGTAAGGGGCGCTGTCTTGGGGGATTCGAAGAAGATTCAGATATCCTAGCTGTAGTCTGTAGGGCTGTTTTGTCCAGCTGTTTGGAATGTAGGACTTTGATGTGACTGGAAGTTATCTCTTTCCAGGAATGAAAATCCAGAGAGTCCCTAACGCAGGGAGGCCCCAAGATGGATTGTTCAGGATCACATCCTGGGGTTCACGCTTAGTTTGTAACTGGAAACAGGATTTGACACCTTCCAAAGTGAAGTTTCTGTGACGATGTCCCCAGCTTATCAGTAATTTTATCCTGTGCCTGGTCACGTGCTCACAGAGCCACACAAAGGCCCTGCCAGCAGAGGAGGGAAGTGGCTGTAACTCCACACCTTAGGTCAGCGCCCTTCTTCCCTGAGGCAAAGCTTAGCTCTTCACAGAAAGTGGAAGTGGGCAGATCTGGTCTACTGGGTGAGTTTCGGGATCTTTCAGAGCTAGGGGATGCATTTGATGCTATTTCCACGAACTGTACCGGGGAAAGACGTTGGGGAGAAAAGGTGATTTTTCACTTCTTGGCTTTGTCAGAAAAATCTTTCTTGCTAGTTCGGACTCTGAGTTCTGAAGGTTGAGAAATGTTATAGGGGGAAAAAAAGGAAGAAAGCACTGAGCACTATTAGGGACACAAGCACTACAAAGACTACCTTGAAATAAAACTCAAAAACAAGGGAAACAAGGCTTTTACAACACTGGTGTCTTCAGGAAGCAATCGAGAACATGGTGCAGAGATGTTTGTGCCCCGCCCCCAGCTTTCCCTCTTAGTAATACCGTACATGGTGTGGCTCACTTATTACAGCTAATGCGTATGGATGGGCTATTATTAACCAAGGCCTATTGTTGACTCCGTTTTCCACACTTCCCCCCAATATCCTTTATAAGATGGTTCCAGGAGCCCTTCCAGATTCCTCCCTGTGTTCAGTGATCACCTCTCAGGTTCTTCTAGTTCACAGTATCTGAGTACAGCTTGTTCTTTAAATGGCTTTCGAGAGTCAAGTATTTGGTGAAGTATTCTAAACTGGGATGTTTGATTATTTTGTTGTACTTATGCTGGAGTTGTGTATTTTTAGAAGGAAGGCCGTATAAGTAAGGTGTCATACCTATCGTGTGATACTCATGTGACCCCCTGAATGATCTTAACCTCGGTTATATGGTGATGAGAACTTGTCAGTTTCCTTCACTGCTACCAGAGGGCTAGATTAAGACTTCTGCAGACCGTAATGTATAGAAAAGGCTGTAAAGTCACATAGACTGTTCACATGTGTCTCTGTGTATAATATATATATATATATATAAATATATATATATAATATATATACATATATATGTGTGTGTGTGTATTATATATTTATATGTGTAATAGATATGTATGTATATTTACCAAATTTAAAAGTGAGATTTGCTGTTTCTAAAGATGACCCAGTGTTTTATTCTATTGATATTTTTCCCATCCAATTATTTATTTTATTTTATTTTTTGTTTTATTATTTTTTTCTTATTTTACATATCAATCCCAGTTCCCTCTTCCTCCCTCCAATCCCCCCCCCCCAGACCACCCTCCCATTCCACCTCACCACTCCACAGGGAGGGTGGTGCCTTCCAGGAGAGGTCAACAAAACCTGTCAAGTCATTTGGAGTAGGGACTAGGCCCTCCCTCCTGCCTCTAGGTTAAGAGAGTATTCTCCATGGGGAATGTGCCCCAAAGTCCTTTTGTGCACCAGGGATAAATCCTGGTTCCACTGTCTGAGGTCCTTTAGACTGCCCAGACCTTCTAACTGAGACCCATGTTCAGGGGTCTTAGTCTGTCCAATGCTGGATTCCCAGCTATCAGTCTGGGGACCCATTAGCTCCTCCTTTGGGTCAGCTGTCTCTGTGGGTTTCTCCAGCCTGGTCTTGACCCCATTTTCTTATCACTCCTCCCTCTCTGCATCTGGATTCCAGTTTGACTCAGTGTTTAGCTGTGTGTGTGCCTGCTTCTGTTTCCATCAGCTACTAGATGAGGACTCTATGATGTCTACTGATATTTTCTAAAGTTAGAAAAGTTTCCCCAGAATTAGTTTCCTTTGTTATTGTCCTAAGGACATGCCTACCTGTCCCCAAAGCAATCAACACAGGGCCTTTGGGAGTTGCATCTCACTCCTTATTCCACTGGTAACATGTTCTTACCTCCTCTCTCACAGCTTTTCTGTCAGGAAAGGCTGGCAATAAGCATCTCCCCTCCACACAAAAGATAGAAATGCAAGGACTCCTGATCCGGAAACAAAATGAATCTAATTCTCTCAGGATATTTATTTAGTTCTGAGAGTCTTAACGCAACTGACTAGTTGTTTTGGAGAAATGAAAAGTACACAAAGGTTAGCAGTCAATATTTGCCCCCAGGGAACACTTACTTTGTAGAAATCTCTAACCCTAAACCAAATGCAGGGATCACTGTTCTCAAGTGCTGCCTCATGGCACGGAGATGCGTTTGGGGATTAGTGGCTTTCTAGAGACTTTCCAAATCCTGTTCCCATCTTCTAGGCTTGACCTTGTTTAATTGGGGCCTGAATTTGAAGGGACAGACACCTGTTGAGGTTCTCTCCGTGTGGGGACTGTGCTGGGCGTTATGAACTCAGGACAAGTGAGTTCAGGAGAAGTTGAGTCATGACTGTCATACTGATCTCCTAGCCTTGGGGTTTGTCCCCACTCCTAAGTTGGGCCACTGTAACCCTTCGGTCACTTACAGCTTTCTCACACCAGGTTCATATAAAATCCTTGGGCACTATAGACTTCTGTGTAACGAAAGGACCAATTTCCCAATTTCCTCTGAAGTACTCTGTTTTCATGTGTGTTGGGGGAAGGGATCTACTCTGGAGAAGCAGCTAAAACACAGAGGAAGGTCGATTTCTAAGGCTGACTCTTCTAAGAGTTGACTAAGGTTGACTCTCAAGCAATCTAAGTTTGGATGCTTAAGGAGCTCCAGTGTTAGCTTAATTTTAATATTTGTCTCTAAATCGTGCAGAAGAGAGTTCCGGGAGAGCCGATTCCTTTTCACTCTTGACTGTTTATGGCAAGAGGAGAAGTGTACATAGAATTTGAGTAAAACCATCTACTGTTGGGTGAACAGCCACACAGTCAGGGCCATTAGGGAAGTCTACTTTCTTAAGCAACTCCCCCACGTATGCCCGTACATAGCCTTATCCATACCGTAGCGTTACCTTTTAACGATGTCCTAAATGAAGCAGAAAAACAGATCAACCTGAGCATTATATGACAACCGGTGGTTCTAGTTAGCATACTGAACATTTGGTGGGGAGGAAAGACAAAACACTTTTGAAAGTCATGGTTGAAGTTTATAATATTGAAATGTAGCAGTGAGTTTGTGAGATCTTGGTCACTGAAGAATCACCACACCTATTTGTCACCTACTCATTTCTCTGCTGGAAAACAGGACTTTGTCTACACACTCATTTAAGAAAAGTAGTTAATTTGTTTAGAGTCCTGCACGCATATGTAGCTAGTTGCTTCCTACGCAGTCTGGCAACTAATTCTCCATCTCCTTTCTTGGTAGCAGAACCTCCATTTTGTTTACAATAAATAATAATTAGAGATTTCAGATCAATTTATGATAGTTACAAGATCCTTTACCCTTTTACTAGCTTTCTTTATACAATTCCAGGTGCTATGAATTTGCTGTTGATACTGAAGGGACGATTCTGGTAAAATCTGGCGATCTTCAGGTCTTGAGAAGACAGGTTTCCAGATAACATGGTGGTTGTATCTCTGCTATCCTGTCTTCCCTGCTTTCCCCTCCTTTGGATAAGTGTGGTGTCAGATGCTGAGGCATTCATCTTCTGATCGTGAAACAATAACACACATGAAGCAGAAGAACAACTTTCATCCACTCATTGTTGAAACTTCTATACTACCTGTCTTCGGAGTTCCTCTTAAAAGTTCTGCTAAAGTTTGGACCACTTGCTTGTTTTGGAATTTCTGCATCTCTATAATTACTACTATGACTAGGAAGGGTAGCAGAATATTCTTGCAACCCCAGGAGCTAAGGGAGAGGATGCAGAGATGGTGGAGTAGGTGTGTCTTAGGCCCACTCTGAGAGGGGTTAGTGCTTCTTTCAAAACTGCCTGGGGTGCACAGCACCACGGATTCTTTAAGAAGCATTTGAGGGACATGATGCTATTTGTGCTTTTGTTGTCATGGAGATGAATTTTCATAGAAAGCTCATTGGCAGTTTGGAGTTGAAAATGATCCAGAGGAGTTGAATTCAATTTGGAAGATATTAGACATGACCAATTTAAAAATGTTTAAAGTGTATGGTGGAGTCATGCTTAATGCATTTATATCATAAATGTTGTGTGTAACGTGAGAACACGTCACAGCTACTTGCTGGTATGTTTCTTTCTTTGGGAACACAGCAGAATGATTGCTCTTGCAGCTGATGCTCCATTCGTCCCAACACTGTGTGGTAAACTATGCAATCTTCTACTTGGTTAAGACATCCCTAGTTAGAAATCCTTTGGAGCTGAGATAATTCCTACTGTATACAAGGAAACTCCAAACTCTGGTTCTTCAAGCAGCCAATGCAAATACATCAGTCATCCTATATTACCATTTTTAAGATTCCTCTTGGTGTGGCCTTTTAGTGACCTGATGTTGAAATACTGCCTTTAAATATCCAACTTAAGTCTTAAGTGTCTGTTAAGTTATCACACACACACACACACACACACACACACACACAGAGAGAGAGAGAGAGAGAGAGAGAGAGAGAGGTCTAAGGAACTTCCAATTTCAGTTCATATTCTATTTACAAAATGCAGAGTGCTCTGGGATTCAATTTTCTTATGGTTACCTTTATGTGACAACCTGAATGGCCTATGGGGGATGCTTGGCTAGCTGATAAAATATTGTTTCTGAGTGATGTGCTGATGGTAGCTTTGGAGAAGCTAAGTATTTGAGTGAGTAAAGCTGAGTAAAGATGATTGTCCCCAACAATGTAGGTGAGTATCCTTTGATGGCCAAGTCTCAAGAGGCAGATAAGAATAGATTTGCTCTCTCTCCCTCCCTCTCTCTCTCCCTCCCTCCCTCTCTCTCTCCCCTCCCCCATTTCTCTCTCTTTCCTCTCTTCCACCTCTCTCTCAGGTCAGGCATCGGTCTACTTTTGTCATTGAACTTGTGCTTTCTTACAGACCTAGACTTAAACAGCGACACACTTGCCGAAGCTATTGGGTTGCTGTGAATGGTCTGGAATTTATGCTGTTGGTTTTCCTACATCAATCCTTTGGTCCTGCTTATAGTACTGGCTTCTTTTGACCTACAGCCTGCATGTAGGAGTTATGGGGCTTCTTGCTTCAGCCAATCCCTCAGAATGAGTCTGTTTTTGGATAGTTATGTATATCCTTGGTTCTGTTGTTGTTGAAATCCCTGGCTAAAATCAGCTCCCAACTGGATTTTATGATGTGAGTAAATCGGTCCTCTACCAGAATCAGGGCCAGATAGTTTTACTAGATAAGTTCTCAGTGTGGAGAATAATGTGTTCCCAGTTGAATTTATTGTCTTTTCATCTTGTGAAAAGTTTTTCTTACTCAGAAAGGTTTGTCAAGATTTCTGTTGTTGGTTATTTTATTGTCATTACTCTTTGTAACTATTGTCTAGAATTCTTGGTATTATCCATAACTGTTTGGAGCTAATTCTACAAGAATGAGTATAGACATTCCTATTAGATACATACACACTTTTTGGTGCTCTTTTAGGAGAACTGACTTACTCTTCATCTTACAAAAGCATTTCTCACTCTCTAGCTTTGTGAAAGCATTTATTCGATGATTGTTATTTTTCATTATTTGGTGCAGGCTTACCTCCCATGGTGTCTATGCACCATTCAACTAGGGGAGGAGACATGAACTACATCCCATATCTTATCTAGACTGCTGCCACACACCACTTACACCATCTTCAGCTGGCACCTGGATTTGACGTGCACTGATGCCTGATGCTTTATCTGATACCCATGGATGCTGAGAGAGAGAGAGAGAGAGAGAGAGAGAGAGAGAGAGAGAGAGAGAGAGAGAGAGAGAGAATAGTGTGCATACTGATAAGATTTTTTGAGTCTTGTTTGTCATACTCCCAAGCCTAGGCAATTTCAAGTCACCAAATGTTCAAATGAACATTTTGTTTTATGTTCATCATATTTGTGGAAGAATTCACAAGTGTGGATGTATGTCTGATGGGCCCTTCATCACAGAAACACACCTCCTCTGCCTCTGCAGTGTCTATGGTCTCATGAGAACTGACATAGAGTGTAATGGCCACTTGGGCTGAGTGACAAGCCATTTACATAACCAGAACAGCTGTTCTTTGATAACTGGTCCTGGCAGCCTTTGGTCTGAGGATGCTTAGGAACATAGGAACATAGAATGCTAGCCTTGAAGTTAAGAGCATTTGGATTCCCCTCCTTACCATTGTCTTCTGGCCCACTGTACACAACTTGCTCACTATCAAAAACACTATCTGTTTCATAAAGGTCAGAATAATAATAAAACTTCAATGAGAAGCCATTTATAAAGTTCGCAGAAGGTATGTGCCCCTTAATAGGCCCCTGGAATTTCTGCAGGGGCAAACAGAAGGACTCCAGTAAAGGGCTATTTCAAAGTCAGGGCTCAAGTGTCTTTGGGCAAGGGGCTGGAGGAGTATTTCTTATGAGCATATTCTTTCCATCCCTAAAAAGTGATGTTGATTCAAGACGGACTTGGCTCTTGAGCCCTATGAATAAGCAAAGCTATTCCCTTCCAAACTACTGACAGCTGCTGCTATGATTAGAGGATCAGCCTTGCCATCTAAAGATGATTGGATACCACTGACAAGATCATCTGGAAAGTGCTTTGCCATTTTTCTTGAGAACAGTTGTGGTCCCTGTTTATAGGACTCACCATAAGAGCCCGTGCTCTGCCTCGTGGGCTATAAACTGAGCCAACTCAACCCGTGACTTTGGTGGAACATCCAAAAGGACACTGCAAATTGGATCTGTAAATCTACCTTTTCCAGCTCAACAGCTGCATCTCCCTAGACATCACTGAGCTATCTGATGCCAGAGTCCCTCCCTCCCTCTCTTCTTGTCTATAGGTCCCTACAATCCCGTTCTGTTGTTGAAAACCCCCTTATTACTAGATACAGAAATACAAGACTGCATCTGTAAGTCAGACTTCTTCCCCCTGCATTCCCCCCCACACCCCACGTATTGTCCTAGAAGACAGGTTTTGTCTGCTTTGCCTGCAGGGGAAGTTAAATAAATAGTAAACATTGCTTTTTAAATCTACCCAGACAACTGCATCAGAAGTCTTTCAATGCCTGCCTCTTTTCCTACTCCACATTTCGCAGCCTGCTACATTTTTCAGCTACAAGTCCTCTTCCCCTCAGCTTTTAATTGTTAATAGGTGTCTGCTGGCTGAGACAGCAGCATTTGTTTTATAGGATTGTGTGGGAGGGTTCAGTGTGCCACAGCTTCCTTTCTGCAATACTCAGGGATCAGTTGGGAATTAGACAACAGTCTGTTCAACCCCAAGCATACATCAGTGAGTGACCTCAGCAGCGGGAGCAGCTGACATCTGAACACACTCCATAGCACTTGGAACCACCATTCCTAGAGCAGAACTAGAAAAAGGTGGAAAGCGGACCTCCTGAAAAAGTAATCAGTAAATGGCTAGAGGGAGCCCTGTGTAGAGCTGTCATGAACAGCTTCACCATGACCAATGGATGCAGGAGAAGGTAGAACACCACATTCCAGTTAGTGCCTGATGTTAGATGCATCAGGTGACCAGTGTTGAACGTGAACAAGGTCAGGCCAGGGGTCAAAAGTGAGTGGAAACCCCCAAATCATCATCATTATTCAATCCCCACTTCTCCGAACCAATCACAGCCCTACAGCCGGGCAACCATCTGTGGATCTGTGGTACACATCTTTCTTGTATTTTTACCAGGATAACTAACACACTAGCTTACTGGCCAATCAACAAGGATGTTTTCCTGTTTCTCTGTAATGATCTCCAAAGGCCAAATAGGAAGGTTGTTCACTTCTCCAGGCCGAATAGGAAACCCCTGATTTCTAAGAATGAAGAAAGCTTCCCACTTTTTAAAAACTGATGAGAAAACCTGGGTGGTTTCCAGAACCCCTTTCTCTAGACTTCAAGGATGAGACTCCAAAAACTGTCAGTAACCCGATAGTTTCTGGGAGTAATAGCCACTGGCACAGACTGTGGGGCTCTCTGGAAAGCCCCACGCCACCCTCTTTCTAGGTTTTAAACAAGATTTCATATAGCTCAGACTGGCCTTGGATCTTTTATGTAGCTGAAGATGACCTTGAACTCCTGACCTTCCTGCCTCTATGTGCTGGAGTTATCGGCATGTACCATTACACTTGCCCAGCTTTATTCCTGAGTCTCTACTGGAGTTACTTTCCTGATGAGAGACTTCGGAGAGCCGGCATCTGGCTGAGAAGATGGAGCATGCTGGGTTGACCACGATTGGCTGCTAGAAAGTGGATAAAAACCCAAAAATGGATTAAAAACCCATTCCTGTGAGGCGAGTTGTACAGTTTTGAGTTTTTTCTTTCCATCCTTTCATTATCAGTAAATAAATACACTTTAGCTTGTGTGCCATTTTTTTTATCATTTTCTCATAAACCACAATCAGACAAGAACTTAAAGATGACATTAGAAGCAGAAGTCAGTGGGACTTTCCCCCAAAAACTCATTTGAGTAGATTCTTTTAGAGGAGAAGAGAATTTCCAATTCTAGACAATCTGGCTTTCACATCTTTTCCATAATCCTCCAAATTTTGAGTCTGAGGCCCAGCTGTTCTTCCTGTTATTGACAGGCTTTGTTGTGCCCTGGGAAATGACAGTTTCATTCCAACCTGGATATAGATAAGGACCACTAAGCCAGACACAAATGGTGAGGCAGGTTTGAGGGGTGGCGTTGGTAGTCTGAGAGAGCAAGCCATCTGCACACCCCAGACAGATGCAGCAGCAGAGACGTGAGGAAGGAGCTGTCTAATGTGTGTGGGGATGTCATGGTGGATTTCTACAGCTGGTACATGGGTGAGGAGCGAGCTATTATAGACTCTGTACAGTGACTGGCTTAGAGTTTAAAATCTCTGCTAGCCCAGTCTCTGCCACTGCAGTCTGCAGCCTAAGGCATGCCATTTCCGTCTTATTTCATAAGCAAATAGATTAAGTCATTTCAGTGCAGTGTGCTTTTGTTTGTTTGAACATTTGATGATATTAGAGGCTTAGTGATAAAATGGAGAAGAAGAAATCTTCCAGTTGTATGTTCTATGGGCCAGTGATACCCCTTAGTTTCTTATTCATAAAATGAATGAAGAGAATAACACCTAGGAAGTTGTTGTAAAATGAGAGCCAGTGTCATAAATACTTTGTGAAGTTCCAGAATATAGATGACTTGAACCACAAAGCTAGCTGTATCCAATGGTGCCATGACCTAGTCTGAGATAGACATGTGTTTCGGGGTGTCTTAGGGTTTCTCTTTCTGTGAAGATACACTATGACCATGGCAACTTTTATGATAGAAAAGGTTTAATTGGAGGCTGGCTTGTAGTTCAGAGGTTTAGTCCATTGCGATCATGGTGGGAAGCAGACAGCATGCAGGCAGACTTGGTGGTAGAGAAGTAGCTGAGAGTCCTACACCCAGATCTGAAGGCAGCAGGAAGAGAGAGACACTGGGTGTGGCTCCGGCATCTGAAATCTCAAAGCTTCCTGCCGTGGCAGATATCCTTCAACAAGACCACACTTACTCCAACAAGGCCACGCCTCCTAATAGTGCCACTCACTACCCATGAGCCTATGGGGGTCACTTTCTTTCTTTCTTTTTTTTTTAGAAGCAATCTTATTTTACATAACAATCCCCCCATTCCCTCTCCCTCCCATGGCCCCCACCGGCCCCCACAAACCACCCCCTACTCAAGGATAGTGAGGCCTTTCATGGGGAGATTATATTCAAACCACCACCTGGGGATGAAGTTCTAGGCTGATTTCTGTCCCTGGTGATGAATAGCATGGCATCTATGTTACTAAGAGTAAAATGACTCACATCCCTGGCTCTGTCTTTGAATAGAAAGTGATGTTGTCACAGGCTTGGAAACATTATGGTAAGTTCTGGCCCCATTGCACAATATGCCTAGTCCCAGCTCTGTGACCTAGAGGATGTCCCCCGGCCCTCTTGGCTACACCAACAAGTTCTGCAAGTGGTGGAGACTGTGACCAGCTGCTTCTCTCCCATCGGGAAGTGCAAAGCCCTGTCAGCTTAAGAGGATTGAAGAGTCAGTCGCTTCTCCTGGTACTCTTGGGAGCTAACGTTGGGAAGTGAGGGATGAAAATTAGGCAGACTCTCCAAAGACACTCACTTAAGTTCATTACCAATGTTGTGGATAATTTAGGCACTTGTAGGAAATCGGGCTAAATTCTGGAGAAATGAATCCATCAATTATTACATTTTCACCACCAGCAAACTCGTCTTGTTTACAAGAACATTGACTTTTGATCCTTTAGATGCTTGGGAACCACCTGGACCAAGATGAATTCTTGAAAATTTGTTGTACCTGTGTGAGCCCACGGACTACTTCTCTGCTATGAATTTGATACCATATTCATACTTCTCCCCCACCCAGAGCTAGAAACTGTTGATCTTAGGCTTGATGGGAACTCTGGCCTCTAGAGGTCACTAATGCACTTAGTTTGAAGAACATCTCCGAGAGCTCAGGAGGAGCCCAAGTTGGGCCTATGCTTGTGCTAAAGAGGATGAGGGAAATAAATCTCCCTAATTTAGTCTCTTAGGAAGTGTGGAATCTTGTCTTGAATATTGAATAAGATATTTAAGGTATTTTTAAATTGATTCCCCCCCCCACCATGGTTTATCTTGGGTTTCCTCTGCACCAATCCAACTGGTCATTGTTTTCCTTTTTATATTTTTGTTTGCTTTTGTTTTTGAGATTTTGTATTTTGCACTCTGTTTGCCATGAACTCTCTGTGGTGTTGGATAACCTTAAATTCCCTGTCCTTCTGCCTCTGCCCCCCAAATTTGGGATTATAGTTGTGTACTATCTCCCCCAGCTAAGAAATTCTTATAACAATTAAGCACTTTTTATCTGAGACCTTAGCAGTGGAAGTTAAGTTTCCCAAGTTCACCCTTAAAAAGCATGGTCAGGTCAAGCCTGGAAGCAGGGAGCAGGGGTGTTGGATTCTCTCTCCAGACCCTGAGTTGCCTGACATGGGAGGCTGTTCTGCAGATACATGAGAAACTGCACACGAAAAGATCACCCTGGCTGTCAAAACATAAGAACCATGGGATTGGTTGTCTGGAAATACCAGAAAGAAGCCTTGTTCTCCTGTGGTGTGACTTCAGTTATCCCAGTGCAAGAATCTGTATCTGCCTTGGAGAGAAATTGCCTTGAAACACGCTCCATGTTGGCGGTGGGGTTGACAGGCAGATTGAACAACAGGCTTCTGAGAGTCCGGGACATGTTGTGACATAACCTGCTGCCAGTGGACCATGCTGCTCCAGGCGTGACCTGGGAGTTACCAGCAGCCTTTCACACCATTGTTCCTGTTGCTCTGGTTGCTCTCCAAGGAGAGGAACTCTTACACCACAGCTTTCCCAGGGTCCAGACACTTGTCAGCAGCTGACCCATCAGGAAATGGCCTCTCCCCTCTTCCTTCCCACATTCCTTCCTGAGCTTCCCCAGCCCAAGGTGTGGCCAGCCCTTAGAAGATCTGCTCAGCTTGATTGACAAGCAAACAAAACCTTCCTCTAGATAAGCAAGATCACAGAAGTGTAGGAAGTCTATTTGTTTCTGGATGGAGCTTGCCTGCTTGAGAGCCCTCTCTCTCTCTCCCTCCTTCCCTCCGTGTCTCTCTCTCTCTCTCTCTCTCTCTCTCTCTCTCTCTCTCTCAATTGCAACAGTGCTGATTTCATAGTTTCTTATCATATCTTTAGGATGTGTGCAGCAGTTAGTCCTAAAACAATGAGCTTTGTTTTGCAACATTTCTTGAAAAGGCTAAGCCACAATTAAATAACACACTTTGTTCTACAGAGTCTATGGCGGTCTTCCATGGAGTCCTTAGACGTTTGCACTGTGGAATAGAGAGTAGAGAGGAAAGACTTTATTAGACTTTATTGTTGAACCTTCTTTTCTTTAGTTTAGTTCTGCTATTCCTAACAAGGTCTGGGGATCCAGGAAAGGATGGCACCTGTCACTTTTGGGGAGAATCCTTTAACACAGATGTAATCCAAGAGAGGATGACAGAAAGCTGTGCAATATTTGGACTCAAAAAGGTTGTCCCTTGCCTTTGTGAATTTGTGTGAGTGGAGAACTTTTGGGGGACTCTGCCATTTATTCTTGGTTGCTAGTTGTATGGTTCTGAGTAACGCTTCAATGTCTCTTCGTGCATACATACATGTGCATGTGTTTGCACACATGTATCTATACATAGGACCAAGGATAAACTACTTCTTTAACATCCATTTTGAAGCTGATGTCTACTCTAAGGTCATTTAATGAAGAACAAATATATGTTTCTTATTTTAAAAAAATGTTCACAATGGTTGTGGCTAATACATACACTTTCTCTCATGTTTCATTTTCCAGTGGACAAAAGGGAGGTGTGTATATACATACACACACACACACACACACACACACACATATATATACATATATACACATATACACACACACACACATATATATATACATATATACACATATATACACATATATATACACACACACATATATATATGTGTATATATATATGTATATATATATATTTATATATGGGATTGATGGCAATCTCTGAATGGCATGTTCTTAGACTGAGGTAGGTATTATTATCCACTTTGATCGAATGAGATCAAACTGAGGTTTGAGTGGGCCAGCGACTTGCTGAACCTAACTCACTCAGCATGTAAAGTAGGGCTAGAAATGAAACCCAGGTTCTCAGGTGTCATCATTTGCTTCTTAGAAGTGTGCTTATTTTTACTATAATGTTTTAAAATGACCATCTGTACCATGTGACCAGGAACTTGGCTTTCCCTCCTTCTCACACTGTCCAAACTAGAGCTGTGTACGCAGGAGTCTGAAGATATCTTTTAGGGTAGGGGCAGTCTCTATGTTGTTCAGGCTGATCTCAGATTCATGGACTCAAGCAAGCCTGCCTCAGCTTTCCTGTTCTGGATTATGGGTGCATGCCACCACCCTCAGGTTAAACTTCCCAAATTTGCACAAGCTAGGCATATAATTTAAACTGAGCTACATACCTAGTTCTTAACCCCAATTCTTTGGCGTTTCTGTGTTTGGCATTTCTCCAATATCCTGGAATATTTTTTTGTCAGATGTTAAGCCAATCCCTTCCACTGGCCTTCCTTCAGTGACTGCCAGACCTCTCTATAATTACCATGGCTGCTGGTACCACAACTGTTGTTGAATTCAGTTTTAGACCAGGAATACAATCCATGCCCTCATCCACTTTTTTTTTTAACACCATACGCTGAAAGTTCATCATGCACTGTCTCCATTGATTCTTCTTGGCCTGTGGAGATGGACATGAATAAAACACGAATCTGTAATGTGTCTTCATATACAAGACAAGTCAGCATATCACCTGAAACCAAAGAGGGACACTGAGTTCAGTATTAGTGGCTGAAGTATCCGTTATAGTTGGATAATTGCAAGGGAGTTTATATTAGATTCCTTTCTTTCTCTTTAAAGAAAACAAAAACCAGAAACAAAAACAAACAAACAAACCATCACCACCAAAACCCAACAGCTTTAATTTAAAAGGTTTACTTGTTTTGTTTTGGTTTTGGATATCAAAAACTATCCAGCTGTTTTCAAATCCCACTTGGCTGACTCACATTTAAATTGATAAGAAACACTTGAATTGTATTTTTCTTAAAGCTCACCTGGGTTTGGATGAGAAGAAGTATGCATTGTACCAAATGCATTTAAATTGTATTGGAGCTCAAACCTTTGGAAAGGCATTTATGACATTTGAGAATGCACAAGTTGGCTTCCATTTTACTGTGGACATTTAAAAACTTCCCTGATATCACCACCGTTTCATTACTCTAGGCAGAGAGGCAGTGGGTTTTAATTTATTTTTAAATTTAAAGTGATATAAAATAGATAAAATGTGGGGCTGGGGATGAGGAAATAGTTCAGTAGGTGCAGTTCTTCCTGCCCAAGCATGAGGAACTGAGTTCAAATCCCCGGTGCTCACATGTAGAGGTGTGTGATGATAAACTGCTATAACCCCACCACTGAGGGACAGAAACAATGGAGTCCTTGGTGTTCTTTGAGCAGGCAGTCTATGGCCATCTCCAAGTTCAATGAGAGAACCTTTCTCAATGTGGAGAGGCAATGAAAAAAAAGACCCTGATGGCAACCTCGTCTCTCTCTCTCTCTCTCTCTCTCTCTCTCTCACATACACACACACACACACACACACACACACACACACGCGCGCATACACATGTATACACATGCAGCACACACACACGCGCACACACACACACGTATACACATGCAGCACACACACACGCGCGCACGCACACACGCACACACACGTATACACATGCAGCACACACACGCGCGCACGCACACACGTACACATGCACGCACACATACGCACACACGCACGCACACACGCACACACATCTAGTATCCACTTACGAGTGAGTAGGAGCCATTACACTGCTGGGGAGAAACTCGATGCTAGGGAAATTCTCAGGAATCCACTCGGATGACACCAGCTAATATCCCTAGCATAGGTAGAGAGAGGGTGCCTAAACTGGCCTTCCCCTGTAATCAGATTGTTGACTACCCTAACCGTCATCATAGAACCTTCATCAAGTAACTGATGGGAGCATATGCAGAGATCCACATCCAGGGACCAGGCTGAGTCACAGAAGTCCGGTCGAAAAGAAGGAGCAGGGATAATATGAGCAAGGGGTGTGAAGATCATGATGAGGAGACTCACAGGGACAGTTGACTCACGCTTGTGGGGACTCACAGACTCCAGACCCACAGCTGGGGGACCTGCATGGGACCGAACTAGGCTCTCTGAAGTGGGCCACGGTTAAGTAGCCTGGTCTGTTTGTAGGACCCCTAGCAATGGGGGCAGGATCTGTCACTAGTGCAAGAGCTGGATTTTGGAAGCCCATTCCACATGGTGGGATGCCCTGTTCGAGGGCCAGGTTCTTTTCTGTTTTGTCTTTTGAGGTTATACTGCACAGCCCAGACTGGCTTCAGACTTCTGACCCTGTTGCTTCCACGCCCTCAGCTCTGGAATTACAGGCATTTGCCTCCAGGATCCGCAGAATCATCCTTCCTTACACAATGAGTTCACAAAAGGGGAAGCACTTAGGGACACAGCTCCTGGAGGGTGCTGGGGCCACACGTAGGTCACTGGAACCTGGGCTCGAGGTCCTCCTTCCTATTCTTAGAGGAAGAAATACGGAGACTTGGCCAAAGGAGGATGACAGACAACCTATTATTAATGGCAGAGCACAAAGGCCAGAGAGTAACATGGGGTGATTGTTGGCATGTGGTCTGTCAGGCTGTTACACAAATGCCCCAGGTATTAAACAAGAATATTGGCAGGCTCCTGAAACAGAAGATGAGAAGCACAGGTTTCCTGTGATGCACACTGACAGAGAGAGAGAGACAGAGACAGACAGAGAGAGAGAGAGAGGGATTTATTTTCAGTTCTTCTAGGCTATAGACATGCCTGGGCATATCTTGCAGATTGCAGAGAAGTGCCAAGGTGATTGCATTTACGTAAAGGACCCCTATCGGGTGCACATGACTCTTACCAGGAGTAGGGTGGGGACACTGGGTGATTATGAATTGTCTCTCTCTCCGATGTCAGTGCAGTTTCCATAGATTTATGCCTAAGCCTGGGTTCAGTGGAAGCTACAAATAAAACCTGGAGTTGTTCTCTAGCAGAATAAAAATTAGTACTATTTTGGGACCAATGCATAGAATAATACACAGTTCCCAAGTTTCCCAAATTCTGTATGCAGATAGATGCATCAACGCTTTGCTGCACTCGGGGGCTTTTAGTAGAGGCACTGCAATTTTTTTTTTCTGAGTGTTTATCTCGAAAAGAGGCAACCAAAGCTCTCTTATTATATCTGTATACAGTAATATTGAGGTTCATCACTACACATTTGTATTGTATAAAACAATGATTTCTGAGGCTGAGCCTTGCCCTAAAAGGCCCCATTTTGAGAAGATGACATCAACTTCTAGATAGATCTACAAACACCACCTTCTTTTTTTATGATAATATTTTTATTTGAATTTGAAACAAGCTTGTTTTACATGTCAATCCCAGTTCCCTCACCCTCCCATCCTTCTCTGTCCCAAACCCCCATCCCATCCCCTATCCCCTTTCTGCCCCCCAGGGAGGGTGAGGTCTTCCATCCATGGGGAGTCTTCAAAGTCTGTTATATCATTTGGAGCAGGGCCCAGGATCTCCCCCATGTGTCTAGGCTGAGAGAGTATCCCTCTATGTGGGATGGGCTCCCAAAGTCCATTACTATAGCAGGAATAAATACTGATCCGTCACCAGAGGCCCCATAAATTGTCCAGTCCTCCTAACTAACATCCACGTTCAGGGGGTCTGGGTCAGTCCTATGCTGGTTTTCCAGCTTTCAGACTGAAGTCCTTGAGCTCCCCCTTGTTCAGGTCAGCTGATTCTGTGAGTTTCTCCAGTCTGGTCTTGACTACTTTGCTCATCACTCCTCCCTCTCTGCAACTGGATTCCAGGAGTTCTGCTCAGTGTTTAGCTGTGGGTGTCTGCTTCTGCTTCCATCAGCTACTGGATGAAGGCTCTAGGATGGCATATAAGGTAGCCATCAATCTCATTATCAGGAAGGGCATTTAGGGTAGCCTCTCCACTATTGCTCAGATTGTTAGTTGGGGTCATCTTTGTAGATCTCTGGACATTTCCCTAGTGCCAGATTTCTCTTAAAACCTATAATGGCTCCCTCTATTGTGGTATCTCTTTTCTTGCTCTCCTTTGTTCTTCCCCAGACTCAATCTTCCTGCTCCCTCATGTCCTCCTCTCCCCTTCTCTTCTCCCGTTCTCTTCCTCCTAACTCCCTCTCCCCTCCCCCATGCTCCCAATTTACCCGGTAGATCTTGTCCCTTCCTACTTCTGTGAGGTCTCTCTTAGGGTCGTCCTTGTTTCCTAGATTCTCTGGCTGCGTGGATGGTTGGCTGGTGATCCTTTGCTCTTTGTCTAAAATCCGTATATGAGTGAATAAATACCATGTTTGTCTTCTTGTGACTGGGTTACCTCACAATGGTTTCTTCTAGTTCCATCCATTTGCCTGTGAATTTCAAGATTCCATTGTTTTTCCCCCCACCGAGTAGCACTCCATTGTGTAAATGTACCACATTTTCTCCATCCATTCTTTAGTTGAGGAACATTTAGGTTGCTTCCAGGTTCTGGCTATTACAAATAATGCTGCTATGAACATGGTTGAGCAGATGTCCTTGTTGTATGAATGTGTATCTTTTGGGCACATGCCTACGAGTGGAATTGCTGGATCTTATGATAAACTGATTCCCATTTTCCTGAGGAACCACCATACTGATTTTCAAAGTGGCTGTATAAGACAAACACCACCTTCTGTCTGGCACCACCCGTATAGCCCAGAATGATAAATTACTTATTTCTGAGAGCAGGAAGTAAGCTACTCTATAGGTGTGAAACTGTGAGAACACATGGGATTATTAAAATCATATTAGGGAAACCAAGACCACGAAGTCATTGTTTTAAACCAGACCCCTCACCCCCCAAAAAGGAGACGTAACCCCATAAAGTGATTTACAGTGAGATGGCATCAGCTCCCAGCAACCTAACACTTGATACCTGGTGAGCATGTCATGAAGCTATAGGCAGAGGACTTCCAGCTGTTCCTGAAACTTCAGTTCAGCTTGGTCCCTGGTGGGTATAGATTCTTGCTGTAATCGTGGCTTCAAAGACTCTTTTCTAACAACATCACATTCTCAGTTCCCTGGGGACTTATCTCTAAAGCTGGAAGAGCATTTGGGGATTAGGTTTTAGTATTTATAACATCAGGGTTTGAGGTATATCAGTCCTGACTGGGAGTAATGATGGCAGGCATACCAGTTGAAAAGGGAAGAGCCCTCCAATTGGTTTTCCAACTTTCCAATACCAAGTGGTCAGCCCTGAGATCTTATGCATGCAGGAAACCTTATATGAATGAAGGTTATATTTACAATTTTAGGAATACACACACACACACACACACACACACACACACACACACTGATATATATGTATACATACACCACACACGCAACAATTAAAAAGAGGCCAAGAAAGAATACAAACTTATGGTGGCAATTTTGTTTTAAACACGGCAGTCATTTTTTTTTTTTTTCATTCTAACCCGTTAAGAGTGTGATCTTAGACAACAGATGGAATCAGAAAGTAGGACCTACCCTATAGAAAGAAGATTCAAGCCATAGCTAGGGTTATTTCAGAATCCCACATAGATAGGCTGGGGTCCAAGAAAAGACATCTGTTCCCAGAGATGAAAAAACAGTAAAGCAGACATCTTCAGAAAATGGGAAAAAGTCCTTAACACATGGCTGCAAATCCCAGAATTACCGTTATACACATTATGCTGGTTGGCTTTTGTCAGCTTGAAACACACATTCCAGTCATGTGGGGGAAAGAGAACCTTAGTTCAGAGTATTCTCTTCACCTAACTGGCCTGTAGGCATGCCTGCTGGGTGTTTTCTGATTAATGACTGACAGTGGAGAACCCACCCATCTCACAATGCTATCCACAGGGAAGGTGTGTGTGTGGGGGTGCTGGTTCATTTAAGGAAGCAAGCTGAGCAAGAATGGAGAGCAAGCCAGTAAGTGGAGTTCCTCTGCGGCCTCAGCTTCGTTTCCTGACTCCACATCCCTGCCTTGAGCCCTAGTCTTGGCTGCTCTTAATCAGCTTTTTCCTCCCCAAGCGGCTTTTGGTCACCATATTTATCACTGAAGCAAAGCAGGTTCATACGAAACACTAGATTTGCAATGCACTGATCAGTTCTTGATCTCACCATGTTTGTAACTTGTCACATTGGGTTTAGATGCTAAATGGCCTGTGAAGATGTTACAGTTTTGGTGCAGTTAAAGTAGGTCCAAATGGCTCATGTGTTGAAACTCAATTCCCACTGTAAAATATTATGGATGGTGGAATGTTCATCTTACCGAGGTGTCTAGACTCAGAGCCTTGGGGGTTATCTTAGTTAAGGTTACTATGCGTTGATGAAGCACCATGACCAAAGCAAAGTCAATACCCTTCACTGTTTGTTACTGAAGGAAGTTGGGGCTGGAACTGAGGCAGGGCAGGAATCTGATGCAGGAGCCATCGAGGAGTGTTGCTTACTGGCTCGCTCCTCACGGCTTATTCAGCCTGCTTTCTTATACACCTCAGTTCTGCCAGCCTAGTGTAGTTGTCACTCACAATGGGCTGAGTGCCCCCACACCAATCACTAATTAAGAAACTGTCCTACTGACTTTCCTACAGCCTGAGCTTATGGGCACATTTCTTAGCTGAGGGTCCCTCCTGTCAGATGACACTAGCTTGTCAAGTTGACAAACACTATCCAAGAGAGGGGTGGTATGGTGATTTACATGAAATGAAGTCATCAGTGTAGAACCTGAGTAACTGAAATGGCTTTATAAAGACAATAAAAACTCTCAACACTCTCTCTCTCTCTCTCTCTCTCTCTCTCTCTCTCTCTCTCTCTCTCTCTCTCACACACACACACACTGTCTGCCCCTTGCTACATGATTCTTTGCTTCTTGTAAAGGGACAACCAAATGCAGGTCCTTGAACTTTAGAACTATGAGGTAAATAAATGTCTTTTAAACAAAACCTCCACAGCCTTAACTATTTCATTATAACAACCACAAATAGACGGATGCAGGAGTAAAGAATAATAAAAAGGCGACTCCCATAGCACTGCTTCAAGGACTTTCTATAGCAGAAACACACCAATCCCGAGAAAAGCGGCAGCATTGCCTTGACTCATGTTCTCCCGAGAAATCATTACGCCTCTCTGTTCCAAATACTTTCTAGTTGCCCTTGTGATTTCCTGCTTAACCCAAGGATTATTAGATGTATGTTCTTTAGTTTCCAGCTACTTGGACGTTTTCCAAAATCTTCCTGTTATTCATTTTAAAATTCAATTCAGTTGTACTTAGAAAATATACTCTGTATACATTTCTATTCTTTCTGACCTTCTAACAATAGTTCTTTGTGCCCAAAACATGTTTTATTCTAGACAGTTCCCTGTATGCTAGGATAGTATGCTTACTCTACTATTCTATAATGTGCATCCTTGCAAATAAATTAAAGTCTGTAGCATGGATCATGTTTTGTCTTTGTTTACACGGATTTTCTCCTTATTTGTCCTATTAATAGCTGGGAGAGGGTTGTTGTAAATGTGTACTTTTAATTTTTCATTTGCGTGACTTTCATGTGGTTCGAATCTACTGCTTTCTAGACAAAAAAGTATAATTATTATGTATTTCTTTAATAAACTGACCTTCTGGTAATGATGCAACCTTCTACTCTATGTGGAATTATCCCTTACAAAGGTGATGTTTCCTGATATTAGTGATGCCCATACCTACATTTCACTGTATTTACTCAAATTTAGTTATTCCTCTCCTCTACCTACACTCAAAAAAACAAAGTTTAGGTGTTATTTTTCTACTTCTTGCCTCCAGATAATGAATGCTCTGAATATTAAAAATTATAACTATCCTGTCTTTGTTTGCCTTCTGTTGCTATGGTAAGCACCATAAGCAAAAGCAACTTGGGAAAGAAAGGGTTTATTTCAGCTGATAGATGTAGTCCATCTTGAAAAAAGTCAGAGCAAGAACTGAAGGCAGGAACCGAGAGGCAGGAACTGAAGCAAAAGCCATGGTGACATGCTTCTTTCTGGCTCACTTAGGGCCACCTGTCCAGGGGTGGTAGCAACCATAGTGAGCTGGGCTATTTCACACCAATCGTTAACCAGGAGAATGCCTCCTCAGACTTGCTGCTGGCCAATCTGATTGAAGCGTTCTCTCTGTTGAAGTTCCCACTTCCCAGATGACCCTGTCTCATGTCAAGCTGACAGACACAGAAGCTTCCTCCTATGGTGCCTTCCTACACTTGCTCTTTTATCCTAGCTGCCATGTACTAGCTGTGCTGACCAATCTTAGCACCCTGATTGGTCTTACATTTATTTGTATATGCTAAATATGCACTTAACTTGTAAAGATGGTTGTTAATTCTGGCACTCATCCTTTTTCTAGCACCCCCTTCTGATGGCCTCTCTCTCTCTCTCTCTCTCTCTCTCTCTGGGTATATGTCTTCAGCTATCTCCTTTGTAGTGTGTTCTCTAGTCATATGGTTTTGTTCTTGAGGCAAAGATTATCACTGAATCTGGAGCTTGTGTTTTAGTGCGGCTGGCTGGCAGGGACACCCCAGTATCTGTCTGTCTTTGCTTCTGTCCCCTTAGCATTGGGATTACTAATGTGCCTGGATTTTTTGTGGATTTAGAGATACAAGCTCAGACGCTCCTGTCTCCACAGCAGGCTGTTTTTCATTGGGTTGCCTCCACAGCTCTACATTCTGAAATCTCTGGGGTAGTTTCCTATACTTTCTCTGTCTTGCCAGGATAGTGTTTTATAACTTGGGCTTGAGATACAGACCATGTTGGCTTGGATCCTCTATTTTCTTTGTCTTTACTATCTTGAGGATATCATATAGCGTCTTCACAGAACGGGACAGACATGAGTTGTATTGAGTTTGGAAAGACTTGGATATTTATCAGACTTCCTGTAAATGTTAGCTATCACATTATTTGCTACAGTGCAAAAGTATTCAATGATCTTGACTTGGCTTTGTAAATATAAATGGAATTGGATGTGATTTTGTAAAACAGGAACAGGTAAACTTTAAGAAGAAGCCCAAACAGGAGGAAATATGAAAGGAGAGGCTAATTCTTTAAGGAGAAGAAATAGTGTGTGTATAAAGAGCAGAGGCTGTCAAGTACAGTGTGTGTGTGAGAAATGTAGTAGGTGGTACCTGAGCCAAACTCCTGTCTTCTCATGCTTGCATGCCAGTACCTTTAATCCATTCCCTTCTAAACACACTGGAACTCTCCAGTGGGTGACTTTCTTTTGACTTGGATATCCAGAAAGTGGAATTCACCAACCTGGGAGCCGTTCTCAGCTGGGATGGGGCTCAGTGTTATTGATTTCCTAACTTCCAAACGTTTGAGTCTAATTTAACCCAAGTTCTCTGCTGAACTGAGCAGCAGGTCCAGCTGCTTCACGTCATACCCTTTGCCCCCAGGTCCTGCTTTACTCTCCCTGGCCTCTATCCCTCTTTAAATCCTTTCAAGTAAAATGCTTTTCTCATCAACTTTAGATGTCCTTTGAACTAAGAGGAGAAACAAAAGCATCTTGTATACTTGAAAAACTTGGAAGGGTTGAATGTGCATGAAAGGCTTAGGAAGGCAAGACTGTGAGCAGTATGAAGGACACCTAAGACAGTAAAATCACCAGGACCCCAGGGATTCCTTAACCACGGTGTCACAAAGTCATGCCCTCTCACCACACCTTTACAAGGCCATGCCCCCTCCCCCTACCTTCACAAGGTTGTTCCCGATGTCTTTCCACAGCCTTACCAGATCGTGTTCTCTCTTATTACAGCTTCACCGTATGTGCTCCTTTCCCAGACCTTCACAACGTCATTTTCTTTCTCCACCTCCTTTATAAAGATGACCCTTGTAGTCACACTTTCACAGGATCATACTCTCACATCACTTTGAGGGATTCAGATGAGCATTCACTCTTCTTTCTTCTTATCTTGTGATCGTTACAGATACTCACATGATAGGGAATTTGGGACCAGGTAAGCTTGTTCTGAAAAGGTCATGATTGAATAATTTTAGGCCTGATAAAATAATGTGCTTAACACACAGTATTCATCCATTATTATTTATATATGTCTTCAGTATGTTTTCAAGTAAATAAAGATATGTAAACATATTCTCACTCTTCTATTACTTAGCAACAGTTACTTGATCGTTTGGAACATAAAAAAAGGGAGGATAAAACCCAAATTCCCTATCTTTTACTGTTCTAAAATGCACCTGTTACTCTTATATGAAAAATAAAAATTCAAAGTAAGAATTTTCAGGTGTTGAATAATTGGATTTTCTGAAGTTTCTGTCCAGTGTCTCTAGATAATTATCTCTTTTGTTTTTCCATTGCTTTATGCAGCCTGCTGATAAGCCAGCACAAATAAGACATGCTTGGAAGAAGTTTGCTGTTTCCTGCTTCTGAAATGTAAATGCCTAATGATTTGAAACTCTCTGAGGTCTCATTCCAAAGGGCTGGGAGAACATTGTAATTCTACTAATGCAAATTTCTCCCAGGCCTGGAACAAGGTTTAGGATGCAATGAGATACATTATAAACAGCATGATAGTAACTTGCTACTTTAAGAACAAAACTTTTGATACAGGTCTAGAGATTTTCCAAGGGACCTTAGTTATTTTTAAATTTTATTTTTATTTATTTTTAGATGAATTCTATTGGTAGATGGGAGCTAATTATTAGCCTGACATTCTTTGCCTCTGATTTATAAGTACCTTTTTTCATCTTTTAGGAAGATATAAAAGTATCCTTTCTTGTATTTCTTTCCTTATTGGAATAGATACAGGACTTTCCACAGTAGAGGGTAAACCAGATGTCTTCCTAGAACCCTTGGCACATCCTGTGAGAAAACAGCTTTGTGTATCAATGGCTATAGCAAAACCTAATGCATAATCGTGTCTCTAGACATATATGATGAGGGCTAGAAGGGCTCCAAGAGGTTATCGGACTAGATATTATACACGAGGACCCTACAGCACACAGGATATGTGAGTGACTTAAAGGCAGCAAGCAGGCTAGTGTTAGCTGGCTCTAGTTTGTTGGTCATGTCACGGAAGAGTTTACACTTCTAAACCTTGCCTTGGAGAGTTTATTGCCTTTATCTAGAGTCAAGAGAAAAATAAAATGATTCCCTCAAGTCTCTAGGATATATAAGATAACATTTAAGAAATAAAATGATATGCGTATTCATCCATCCACCGCTGAACTCTCATCCCTGGAATACCAATGACTCAAGCTCTTCTAACTAGGCTTAATTTCCCACAACTTTCTAGCAGTGCCGTTCTGGGGACAAGGTCAGTCACAATTGCTTCTTGGGAATGCTCAGGCCAAACACAACTCAAAAAGCTGGTGTTTGTTACTGTCTACACTCCAACCACTCAGTTTCTAATACACAGGTATCAAATATTTATAGGTTTGCTCAGTATCTGAACTCACTTTTCTAACTTTTAGATCAAATCGAGCCAATGAAGAAGATGACTTTAATTGGAAGCAGTGTAAGTCTTAGAAAATTATGAAACTAACAATCTTTGAATATCTGGGTTTCCAAGGAATAACCAAGAACTCCTTATTTAACTCTCTGTATTTCTGAGGAAACCATTCAATAATCGTTGCATTTGATCACACTTGCTTTCCCAATCTTAGGCATCAGAAAGCATTGACTGGAAAGTCTAGGGTGTCAACAACTGGTGAATACTGAGGTTGTTTGTAGACAGTTTCTGCCTCATCTGATTCCGCAGCCCTTTAGTCCTAAATAAATACACAGAAGCTTATATTAATTATAAACTATTTGGCCAATGGCTTAGGCTTCTTACTGGCTAGGTCTCCCTTAATTATCAACCCATAACTATTAATCTACATATTTCTATGTACCAGAGAATTCATGTATCTTTATGTGGGTTTGGCTTACCAGGGAATACTCCAACGTGACACTCTTTCAGCGGGTCATAGCGTCTCTCCTCTCCACCTCCTTTCTCCTGAATTCTTGTCTGGTAACCCTGCCTATACTAGCTGCCTGGCTACTGGCCAAACAGTGCTTTATTCATCAACCAATAAGAGAGACATATATACAGAAGGATATTCCTCAGCAGTTAGTTGGCTTAGTTGACCTATTTCTGTTCATGCCTACATTGATGCTACTGTAATCACTATTACCTATAAAGTTTTCAAGGGCAGATCAAAGGCTACTTTAGTCCTAACTTTCTGGGTTAATTCTTGTTTGCTGTTCTCTTGACTTCTCTGATACTTACCCTCTTGTTTTCTCTTTGAAACTATCAGATGATTTCTCCTGTTTCATTAGCAGACACTTTTTCATTTCAGCTCTTGTGTGTTAATATTTTTATGCTGTTTTCTTTTTACACCTCTTTCTGGTATACTTTTACATATCCTACAACTATTTTGGGGGGGGTAACACATTTTGATGAATGTATTAGATCAATTTATTTTTTTAATAAACAGATGAGTACATTTTTCCTAAGGAAACAGACTTTTTTTTTGATGAACTGGACTCACGTGTGCATATTATGCTGGACTTCAGTTATGCATTACCTGAACATATAACTATAATTCAGTGTGTAAAATGATGATCAGCAATCTCTTTCTCAGCTCTTAGATCTCACTATCCAACCCAGTAAGAAACTGTTCTTTTTTTCTCCCCAGCTCCTTTATCAACTGCTATCCCATTTATCCGAATACTCTCCCAGTGTCTCTTCTAAGGAGTTCCCTTTCTTTTTCCCTGAATCCCTGTCATTACTCCCATAGGCAGACTTCTATCATGACCCTTTCTACATAACTCAAGAGCCCTTTTGATTTACACCTTGCTTTTAGACATCTTCTCTCAAATCTTATCCTCTGGACAAATATTGTATCAATATCTAATCCATAACTTGATTACATTAGACTTTTGTTTTGCCAGTTTCACTCTTCCATTGTATAATAGCTAAAATCCCAGTTTCTTAACACAGCCACCAGGCCACACCCATGAACCTCTTAACCTTGATCACACAGTGTTTAGCCCCCGTTCCTGGCTTCCCTATCACAGTATGGCTATATGCTTCACTCAGACACCTTGTCACTACCTCCACCCATCTATTGCTTCAATTTTCCCTCCTAAATGAGGCCCCGGGACCCTACTTGAAGTCACCTATGATGTCTTTAGTGATTTCCTTAGTGGGCTGCCATGTCTTTGCATAGTTTTACCTTGGCTTTATACTGGTGTGTTTATGTGACTATCATACTCTACAAGGTAGGAATCCATAAGGATGGCCACTGAGTTCTTTCTGTTTGTATTCTCAAGGTCTGGAATGATACTTGCAACATATTAGTTTCTTAATAACTACCTGAGCACTAGTGAGAGAAGAAGCTTTTGATAGTCTCCGTTCTTTAAACCCTCGAGACTTCACTTAGCACTGTTGGAGTTTTGGAGCTATGCTCTGGGAGCTTGGTCTATGCTCCCCTAGTTTGCAGGCACAGGGGGAAAGCAGAGTGAAGAGAAGCCCTTGGATATTCCCTTGCCCTGGCAAAAAGCAAAGCCCCGTGGTTCAGCTGAGATGTGTTTTATTTCAGACTGCCCGTTGCCTGTCTACATGTCTGAATGGTCTCTCCCCGACTTTCTTGCCATAAATCCCATCTCTCCCAATCCATTTTTGCATTTAACATAACCACAGTAATCTTTCCCAGATGCTAACATTCTTTACTGCATTCCAAAACTCTTAAGAAAAAGTCTAAACTCCTTATGACTGCTTTTAATAATGCTTGTATAATCTGGCCTCTGACTGTTTCTCCAGCTTCCTGCTTCACCATCCTGCCCTGGACCACCTGTCCTCTAGACAGAATAGGTTTTGGTTAGTCAGATCTGTCTTCTATCAGTACTCTCTGGGTTTTGAGGATTTCCTTAGAAGACTCTTTTTCATCTCTGCATCTCCAGCAAACTTTTAGCTGTTTATTAAGGTCATAGATTAGGTATCTCCTTCCAGAGAAGGTTGTCCTTTATGAAAGAATCCAGACTAGAAATAATTTCTCTGATATTTGTTCCTGATTATCTACCATATACAAGTACCACAGCATCACAGTTACCTTTTTTGTTTGTATAACTCAGTGAACTCAGTCCTCAGCAGGCAGAATCCCCACCAGTGTGCTACATAGTAGTTATGATAGAAACTTGCACAAGTTGGCACTGAATATTATTCAATGAGTAAATGAACAAACTCCAGAAAAACAATTTTGTGTTATCTACTGGGGTTCATTTTGACATGCTGCTGAGAAAGGAGTGGATAAAGGAAATGAAAATGTAAGTTTAAAGAGAGGGAGAAGGCGAGGAAGTCATTATTAATTACACACAGAATTGTTCCTCATAGTCTAGTACTGATTTTCAGGTGACTGATGAGGACTATGGGTTTTATGATCTCTGAGTCCCTTCCAAGTTCAACAATTTGCCTGAAATCCTGAGTTATCATAAGATGAGGGATCAAAATGAATGACTATCAAGGGAAATGGGTAGACAGGTTGGACTAAGATTGATAACCTCACTGTTCTTCTGTAATAAGGGAAGTCCCTTCTCTGCACCAAGACTGTGTTACAATGATATGGCATGTCAGAAATAGTTTTCTGGAACTATCATGAAGTTGAAATCTGGTTCCATGACAAAAGTGTGTGGGCTCAGCAAGGCAAGCTTTTACGTATTTTTGTTAAATCTTTTCTCATCTCATGAGTGGACAGGATGACATTTATTAGTGACTCAGAAAGATTGCTCTATTTGGGGGCCTAACATAAGTTTTCAACACCAGAGTGTGTGACACAGACAGGAAGTGCTGACACCTCAGATGAGTCTTGAGCTATTTATAAATATTATTGTGTCAATTAATTTTAAATTGGCCATATTTGATTTGGGGCTGAAAATAGACCAGACTTCCTCCTTAGGAGTCCCTCATATGACTGAGAAGAGAGAAGAAAAGACTTCATAAATATTTTTTTACTTTGAATTAGTGTATATTAGCTGTATAGAACACTGGGTCTCATCACGGCATATAACGTGTATAATATATATTTTACTCTAGTCATCCCTCTGTTACTGTTTTTTCTCTCTTAAATAATACTCCCTTCCCCATTCAGTAACATTTTTTTAACTCTATGAGCATTTCATATGGTATATTTTGATCAGCCCTTCCCCATTCAGTAACATTTTTTTAACTCTATGAGCATTTCATATGGTGTATTTTGATCAGCCCTTCCCCATTCAGTAACATTTTTTAACTCTATGAGCATTTCATATGGTGTATTTTGATCCCCCCTTCCCCATTCAGTAACATTTTTTTTTACTCTATGAGCATTTCACATGGTGTATTTTGATCCCCCCTTCCCCATTCAGTAACATTGTTTAACTCTATGAGCATTTCATATGGTGTATTTTGATCAGGTCTTCCCCATTCAGTAACATTGTTTACTCTATGAGCATTTCACATGGTGTATTTTGATCAGGTCTTTCCAGATCCACCCCTACCTCCTTCACTTACCCAACATTATACTCCATTCTCCATCGTTTTGAACTCAATTTGTTTTGCCCAAATATTCTTGGGGTCTGCCCTAGAACATGGACAACCACACAAGGGTCCGATTCTTAGATCGGTGGGTGTGCTATGGTTTGGGTATTAAAATGATTTAGTGTATTTATTAATATGAAACATATTGAGAAACATCTTTTCATCTTTGCCAGTGAGTCAAAAACTTACAGATCTTTACCTTAAGAAACTTGTTTTTCCTACTTCTCCTACAGAGAAATAACTCTAGCTTGACCACTTATTTCTTATTTGTGATAGTGGTTATAAGGATACAAAGAGAAAGCAAGTGGATAATTAAATCTGGAGGAGTCACTACCACCCTTGGCTTGAACGCCATGGTTTTCTCTTCTCTGAGGTCAAGAGAACCTTAGCATGGAGGTCCATGTTTAAAATAGTTCTAGTGAGGGAAGCTTGGGGAATGATGAAGCCAAACATTTTCTTTCTTTTAAGCTCACCCTTTATGTTGGGCCATTAGTAATCACTAGGATAGACATGTATAATAGTAATGACATACTATGTTTTAAATAGTAATGACATACTATGCTTTGATAAGTGAAATTTAGTCAACAGAAAACTAGATTTAAAATTGGCAACAATTTATTGTGTATTTTAAACTCCTCTGAAGAAAGGATTTTTTTTAATGTTCTCACCACAGAGATCACAAAAATGTGAGAAATGTTAGAGATGGTGGGTATGCTAATTATCCTGATCGTATGTGTGTGTGTGTGTGTGTGTGTGTGTGTGGTGTGTGATATTCACACACTACACTGTATTTTACCAGTATGTGCAGTTATCTAACAATTAGAAATGAGAAAGGAAAAAAAATACAGTGTGGGAATGTATAACTAGTTAAAACACAAAAGACACCAGGCTTAGAGTGACATAAATGGATTGTCCTTCCAATTATGTCACAAAGAAAGTTACTTAAAATATGTGAACTTCAGTTTCTTTATCATTAAAACAAGGCTATAATATAAATAAGGTATGGAGACCAGAAAAGTGTGCCACTAGTTTAAAGGAAGTAGTTTTATTATTGTTTGTTTGTTTTAAAAGTTATCATCAGGAGCTGGAAAGTAAAAAGGGTTCCCAAAGTGAATGTGATGATTATGTTTAATTAATAATATCTGCCCTCAGATTTACATAGATTTACAGACACACTAATGTCTTGATAACAGTTAGATCCTAATTTTAAAAAGAAAATCTATTTTTAAGTAAGACTTACTGACATGTCATTTTACATGTAGGCAATAGGCAACAATTAATACAGTGTTCCTTACATTCATACATAACACACATACACACACACACACACACACACACACACAGCATCACCTCTGTGTGGCAGGAAGAACTATGATTTATTGTCTAGAGCATCCTCTCTGGACTACTCCAAAATATATGAATGTTAAATCCTTAGTGCAGTGTTCTGAAGCCAACTTTTCTATATCTCTCACTTAGAGAATAATTTCAGAGAAAAGGAAGATGTAAAGTCCAGATCTTGGCAAGACATGAGATTCAGTCTCACAGAGTTGACTCGAGATGTATCACAGAAAAGGGGGAATTTGTGGTTTATGTTTATGTTGTAGCGTGGTTGGTCTTGTCTCAATTTTAAGTTGCAGTTGTGAGCAGGGCTCTGTGCAGAACTTGGCAGTTTTGGGTGATGAGAATCAGTGAATATTAAGTGCTTAGCTAGAAACTGGACATTGATATTACCCTCTCCAACCCCAGGGACATCACAGAGAAGCGAGGAAAAATGATATGAAACACTGTCTCAGATATAACAAAGCTATTGCAAACATGAACACATGGTAGCTATGGTCTGCATAAGGCCTGAACAAGGTTGAGTCCTTCAATTTTCCATAATGGATGGGGGAGGTACCCTGGGCCTTGCTGAGGAGCTACTGAAATTTCCTTCTCATTTTCCTCTGTGATGTGGCTACTGTTAAACTATTCATGCTCTAGCAAATAATCGACTATCCATGCTCATTCAAGGAACCCAAATTAAACTCGGTATGGAAAAAGGAGATGTGAATGAGGATGAAAACTAGCAGAAAGAAGACAGGCTCAGAGGGAGATTGAGAAGAATAAGAGAAGATAAAGGGTAGTTAATATAATTATGATGTAGATCAAATTGTCAAACATAAAGGGGAAAAGATTGCCATGAACTTATCAGACCATGAGTATGTGTGAAACACAAGCCATAAACCACTCACCAAGCTAGAAGGGGCTAAAAGGCATATTCACCCATTTATAATTCATACCAAGTTAGAGCAATAGATTTGAAGTCTGTATAGATAAGAGTCAACTTTCCTATAACAGCATTGCAGAAAGGACAAATTGTCTCTCGTGGTCCTGTATCTCTACTCCATCACCTGCTGGACACAATATCCTCTCAATATTATTGGTGGGAATTTGTCATTACAATCCAATGAAGATCTCTCTTATCCCAAATGAGGTACAGCTTTTCATGAGTTTAATAATCATTCAAATAATTTTTGACTGCCCGAAAGAACATCCCTTTATGTTTGAAGTCTGTCCAATTGGGATGCAGGCATGTTGACTCAACTGGCTCAACACTGCTTCACATATAAAGTTCTAAATCAATATTTAATCCAAATTGTGTAGCTTTACAAATGCCTTGTTTGGCTTTACTCATAAATTTGTGTTGATCATTTCTAGATTTCTTCTTGGGGGGGGGTCTCAAGATTGTGTTTACTATCCTTTTATCTACTTTCCCCTGTTTTTAGAAAAATAGCATGATCAGTTCAGATATTTCCCACAATATTTTTGGTATGTGTGAGATTCATGTGTTTATATGTGCAGCTGCACACTCTGCTTTGTTGTCTTGAGACAATTTCTCTTGCACTGAAACCAGGCAGTCTGGCAGGCTGTGAGCTCCTAAGATTTGTTCATCTCCACGCCCTTGATACTTCCTAGAGCAGGAGTTTCATGTGTACACTGTTGCACCTGCGTTTTACATGGGTCCTGGGGATTCGAACTCAGGTCATCATGAGTTCACAGCAAGTGCTTTTACCCTTCAGCCCTAACATTTGTGCTTTAAATATTGCCCATGTTTTATTACTTTGTTTTCACGTTTGTGTTTTATTTATCTTACGTTTCTCAGTTCACGCTTTGTTTCTCTGATGCTAACACTTCTTTGAATATGTGCATTTCTGCTTTGCACCTTTCACATGGAAATAACTCATCCATTTGGGAGGATTCATGTTAGGATATTTTGTTATCGTTTCCATCAGTTCCGGTGGCTTTTCTTCCATGTTTCTTGTATGACTCCAGTGTGCATATTATGGTTCCTTTATTTCTTCCTTAGTCATTCCTGAACACAACAGACTGTCCCTGGACAAGTGTTATTGACTGGAACCTTCCACTGTAGAGAATTCAACACGGGCTTCTGGGTCAGCAGTTGGCTGATGGTGTGGAGTGTACAGGTAGCTCACGAAGCACTTCCTCTCCCCAGCTTTGGATTGTTTACAGTGGAAGCATGTCCCTCAGCTTCATGCTACAGCCACAACTGGTGCACAATACAGTTCCTCTGTGTGAGTAACTGTTATTTTTAGCTCCACCTTTGTTTACATCTCACTTAAGTATATGTCTTATTGCCCTGATATTAAAACAAGCAAAGGGCTCAGAATTATGACTCAAGTTTGTGTTCCTCTTTGAACATACTATTTTTAGGTGCTGGGTAGAAGCTCAGTTGTTAAAAACACTCTGCTGCTCTTGCGGAAGACAAGAGTGCAGTTCCCAGTACCAAAGTTGGATAACTTATAATTTTCTGTTGTAAGCTCCAGAGGATCTGATGTCCTTTGGACACACCTGCATGTACACATGGCACATAAATAAAAAAAAATAAATTATAAGAAAATACCATAGAAATTGTCTTCATTCCTTATTTCCACCTAAGATACAGTACCATGAATTTCTCCAGGTGATCCACTTGAATTGCAATTGTTTGACTCCATCCCTGGATCCATTCCACTGTATGACCTTTTGCTTATTTTTTCTGTTTTTACCAAAATCAGAATTTGCATTTTGAGTCTTGGTCTTACTCTTTAATGGGCTTTCTACCTTATACAGCCAACTTTTGGTGGGGAACTTCTGATTGCTCTTGGAATATCTTCTCAAATTTATCTTCTAAAAGTTAATATATGGTTTTTGCATTTGAGCTCTTCTTGGATAAATCACAGGAGTTCCATTGGCTAAGCAGTCAGACACCGCCTCATTGGAAGTCTAACAACAGCCTGAGTGTGCTCCTTAGAGATGAAACTTTCCCCTTCTTTTTGACTCAAATCTTTTTTCCCTCTAAAACTGCTGAAATTTCCCCAGCAGTCTCCAAGCATTACACCAGTGGAATTCTTTTATATGCTTTACACTTGGCATCTGTCTGATCACCAGCTTCTATAACAAAGCAAACATTTGTTAAATCCTGATATATATTAAGTAGGGTACTGGGTGCTGGGCAATGACTCTTGGCATGGCTTGGAGGGTCTCTGCCTTGATCCAAGGCCCCTGAATACAATAAGATCACATTCAGAGTTACTTTAAAACTCATATACATCTTTCTCACTTGGGATCCAGAGCTCAGCACCCACACAAAATTTCTTTTGACCTGAGATCTACTTTTCCATATCTCCCATTCTATTTATTACCTTACATGAAAAATTGACTGGTCCAAATGCTACAACATTTGGTCAACTGTGCTATTATTAACACTGAATTTGAGCATCCCTTTGGTGTATAGAAAGGGAGTGATCAGTAGAAGATAGTAAGTAAGCAAATCAATTATTTTAATTTGTCATCTTTCAGTTATATAACACAAATAAAGCAAATTCTATTGCTATCAATTATCACATCCCAGTAGGCTTTACAGTATATTTTGTTTTACTTATTGTCTAAAATTAATAGCTTGAAAGGCGCTCTTTTGTTTTTGTTTTGAGACAGGGTTTCTTTGGGTAGTTTTAGCTGTCCTTGGGGAGATCTGCCTGCTTCCGTCTTTTGAGTGTTAGGACTGAAGCATGATCCACCACCATGGAAGTGCTAGAAGGTTCTTTTAAACTTGTACAATGTTTGTAATTTGCACATGGAGAATAAGAAACATTATTAATATCAAACAGCTAATAGAACTCTGTAATGAACACAGATTCAGTTGTGACACGGTGAACTAAATTAATATTAAAAGCTAGGTGGCTGTTAATTATTCACATTTTAAGTAGTATTGCTAATCTAGAAGTAGTTCCTCAGATTAAATTTTATTTTCTCTGGAATTAGGTACAATCTCTTAGTTTTCTTAAAAGAACCATTTTTAATTACATATGTACATATGTGTGTGTATATATGTATGTATATGTATATGCATGTATGTATATGTGTATATGTGTATGCATATGTATATATATATGTATATGACCTCTATTTTACCTTATAGTTTTCCTAATTTCAAGTATTTTAGAAGAAGATGAAATATAGCCTTTCCTTATTTATATTTACTTTTATGGGCAATTTTATCAAAATTACATGGAGATTTTTGAAAGCTTCTATATGTGTATACTTGTAGTTCTTTGCATTATTGATGCCAATAAAACAAAAATTGTGTTGAGCACCTGGATCCAGAAACATGATATGACATGGCTGATAAAAGGCACTGAAATATGTTTATTGGAAAACAGTGTGCTGGTGCATAGTTTTTACATTATCACACTTCTAGACATTGTGAACCATGAACACTTACATTCACATGTACATTATGTCTTTAGGCTTATTCTGCTCTTCAGGTGCATCAAAATTAGCCATCATATTTTTGTAAATTAAAGGAAAAAGTGTGCATGTGTACGTGTATGTGTGTGTGTGGTGCATGCAAGCATGTGTATGTGCGTGTGTGTGGTGCATGTGTGTGTGTGTGTGTGTGTGTGTGTGTGTGTGTGTGTGCAGTGTATCTATTGTTAGGGGTACACGCACATACTTGTGCATGTTTGCACAAGCCAGAAGACAACTTGGGATGTTCCTTTGTAGTCATCAGTCTTGGGAGACAAAATTGATAACATAAGAAGACAAAATATATACTGCCACCATTTGAGAGTCTGGCTTAATAATGTTTACACTTTTAGACATCTAACATCTGGGCTCTCATCAGTAGTCTTTCTAGGTCCTTCCAATAAACATGAAGGTATAGGTTTCTGTTTTCAAATTGCTCTTTGTACCTGATCTTCTTCCTCTGAGGCCCTGAAAAGCCCATTCCCACCTACCCAGTGTTGACCAGATCACTGCTCTAAGGGCTGTTAATTCCCACAGGGATCTCTGCTTCATTATAGTTTAAAATCATTGTAATGCTGTCTACAATAATAGATGTTACAATAGTTTATTTTTTCTCTGTGTGTGTCTGTGTGTAATTTGTACACACATGTGAGGTGCACTCAGAGGCTAGAAAAAGGCCTGAGATCCCATGTAACTGGAGTTACGGCTGGTAAGGGGCTACCCTACATGGGAGCTATAAATGAAATCTTTGTTCTCTGCAAGAGCCACATGACCCTTTAACCACTGAGCCATCCTCTCTCTAGTCCTGGGGCTTTTTAAATTAGTTGTGGATTAAACTGAACTTAAACTGAAGTAAATGCAAGAGAGAAGGAGACATCTGTCAAGAGAAATCAGCTTTCAAGTGTCATGATGAAGGGTGGCTGGCTAGGAGGTCTAAGGGATGCCACTATATGTGTGAAAAATAACACACCACAGTTCCCCGAAACACAGAACAACAGGCTCATGCATCTCGACAGAAAACTACAACAGAATTAGCAACCCGGAAGTCTTATTTGTTATAGATATCCCCAGGAAAGATTTGAAAGAAAAAAAAATCCCAACGTTAGGTATTTGTGTGCAACTGGAAATCTAGTTAGTGCCTTGCTTCCTAGCTGTAAGTTCACTCAAAGGAGATGCTTTTTGTTTGTTTGTTTTTATAAGACTCTGTGTGATGATATTTTTACATATGAACCAGGATTTCTGCCCTACCTTTCTGTCATTAAGTGAAATAAATATCCTGGGGAAAGCCAGAGGCAGCTTGAGAAAATAACGGTTGTCATTTCCATGGGTAGGAAGACAAAAACGCTGTCTGCTTGGACACTGGCGAATGGAAAACCCCGACAGGGAGTGATCCTGTTCCTTCCTGAAGGTCCTTTAGAAGCTCTAGTTTGGAAATTGCTGTATGGAAAAATAAAAAGCATTGTAACTATGATGGACTCTGTTTCATTACCAAACGACACAGAGAGAATACTGTTATGTGTCTTAAGGCAGCCATGTGTTATTTCTGTTTTATTGCGTTCACTCTATGATTTCAGGTCAAAAGTTACCTCAACATATTGGAAGAATGGGGGGTTAAGGATAGAAGAAAATTCCTACAAAACCTTTAAGAAAAGTAGCATTTGAACATAATACTTTAGGGGAAATCAGTATCTTCTCAAAAACTAATTTTGTTTAGGAGAGAGGCTAGATCATAAGCATATTTCCTTTAGTTGTTTAAGTTGTGCCTGAAAAGTGGATGCTGTTAAAAAGAGAACAGTTTGGTGAGATGGTTTCCATTTGCTGCTTTGCAATGTGCTTAAAGATATATTTCTAAATAACCTAAGATGGAAAGACTGATAGATGCAAAAACTACAAGTAAACACTTAGGTGCTGGTTTAAAAGACCAGCATGTATTTAAAGGGAAACAAATCTTTTATTAGAATTAACACACAGACACACACCCACTCCCCACACACAGACACCCCCACCCCACCCCAGACACCCACATACATACAGACAGCCCCCATATACAGACACTCCCCACACACAAAGACACACACATACACATACAGACACCCACTCACAGATACCAACCACTCCCCCACACAGAGAGACACACAAAGACACACACATGTCTACATAGATCTCTTGGATCCACTTTTTTTTTTTTTAGTTGCTGTAGAGTTTTAGGAAAAAAGATTAGGTTGTTCGTTAATAAGCTGAAAACAAAATCTTAATGAATCCAGCTGTATGGCTGCCTTGCCTGTTCCAAAGAAGAGTTCATGAGGAGTAAATGAGCTGAAACAGAGTAGGTAAAGAGCCAAGAACTTGAAGCTTGGAGATCCAAAAAGTTACTTTTAATTGAAATTTTTAAATTAATTTATAATTGTTTCCCCAAGGTTCTCAGTTACCATGGGAAACCGAGGCCTGACTTGTAAACCCTGTGTTATTTCACACCAGCTCCTAACTGGTAATCATTTTACTTAGAACCCACAACATCAATGACTGAGTCCCACTATCCTCAAATAATCAGAAGGGAAGCAGCCAGATGTGCTCTGTGTCTTGAACGCAAATGAACTAAGGCTTGTTAAGAGCACTTTCCTGAACCACCCCACCTCAATGGCTGCCTTTGGACCTGCAGTCCTACTGTGCTTACAGGAGATAAACATAGAAGACTGCTAAACCCTGCCAAATCAGGGTAAGACAGACTTTCTACCTCCCTGCTTCTTGTTGGTCAGTCAGATACGCTAAGCCTTAGCCAAAGCTGGTTGCCCCGATGTTGCTGTGAGACTTTAGGTCCTGTCCAGGTAGCCTGCTGCTTCTGTCTTCAATGCACCTTTTGGAAGCTGCTTGCCAACACTTCCTGCCTACCCTAGTATTGTTATTTTCCTTCTCAGGTCTTTGATGAGGTTGAAGATTAGACTGTCACAATTATTGTCTTCTCTCTTCCTAGATAGAAATATTAGGTACAAGACTTAACCTTCCATAGTAATCTCTATTACGCCTTCACCCTAGGACTGGATTTTTAGTTCTTGCCATTTGCTCTTGTTACATCATTGGCAATAGGTCTTAAGTGTGTATGTTCTTGCTTTTCCTTCTAGAGCGTATTTGATGTTTACTGTCCTTGTTTATAGTTGTGTGTCAAGCTAAATCTTTTCTTTAGATTAAAAGGGGAATTGTAGTGAGATAGCCACCCAGCCCACACCTGTTGTATTGATCACGCCCATTTAGGACAGGTGTGGGTGTGACCGGTGGAGTCTAGGGCTGGGTCCTGACCCGGATGCACTCTCTTACTTCCAGGTCAGAGACATCCTTGGAGCGGGGAACCCGCAGCAGTCGTCTGTTTCTTGTGTAAGTGAATTCTCCTGGAGTAAACCCAGAATCTTATTACTCACTTTAAAGGCTTCAATGAAGGTGTTGCATTAGCTCTACCTCTGACCATCCTGATTCAATTTTGGGTCTTAGAGACTTTGTTTACTCACGGCATAGAAATTTTACAGATGTCTCTTTTGAATGTTTCTGGACTAGTTCTCGGGTTACCTGCTAAAGCCAACCTAAGATTCACAAGGAGGGTTTATTGTTTGTGGTTCACTAATTAGCAAGCCAAGTTCATCTACAAAGCTCCTGATTGTGCTTGACCAAAACCTAGTTGTTTCAATTGTCAAAGCCCATGGAAGTTTGCTAAGATCTTCAGATATCAAAGCTGCACAGAGAAGGTGAAATGTAAGTCTCTGGTCTGACAAGTTGAATCACAATGTTGTAAGGAGTAAGGTTTTTCTGCCCGCCGCTGCTGGTCTGGTCCTGCCACTGCGCCAGCCCCAATTAACACACAGAGACTCTGTATTTGATATAATTCTGTTGGCCAGGTACTAGTTTCTTATTGGCTAGTTCCGTCTTAATTATTAACACATTTCTGTTAATCTAGTATTTCCACGTGGTCTTACCAGCGAGAGGTGGCTGGCGGTTCTATCTTCTCCAGACTCTCCATCTTGACTCCTCCTTCCTACTTCCTCTTTCCTCCTTCTCTCCTAGTCCCACCTATCTTTCTTTCCTATTGGCCAACAGTGCTTTATTCATTAACCAGTATGAGAAACATATATACATAATGATATCTCCCGTCACAATGTCCCCTAGTAGGTGACAACCACAAACAGCTTCAGTCAAGTCATTCACAAGGGTTTATTGTAAACTCAGTATACAAAAATCCATTTTTCCAAATATTGGATCTTTGGCTGTGAATAAAGCAATCTTGCCTGGATGCTGTTACTTCCTTGGTAGAACAGACAGTTAACACTTCTGCTGTGTTGCCTTGGTGGCCATGTTTAATGAGAATGATCCAGCAACTTCAAGTAACAGAACCTTGGGCAGTTTCCGTTTTTCCCACTCACTACCCTACCCCTCATCTGGCAACTCAGGGAGTTTATTGATTATCCTTTTATTTTGTTCATTAGATGCTGATATCATCTTTTATGTAATTCAGACATCCAAAATATTGCAAATTGTCAATTGAAATGACTCAGAAAGAATCAGAAGGACTCTTAAGAGTTCTGACCTCAGTTTTTTTTTTTTTTTTTTTTTTTAAAATCTCCCTTGATTTTTCCTAGGTTAGAGACATCTAGCAGTCATCGCAAATTACAAGACTCAAAAGCAATACTAAACATTTGCTTGGTGACTTAGAAGGATGAAATGCTTGAAGGACAGAATGTAACAACGACAACAAACAAACAGATCTGCCTGGTTAATAGTCACTGTGATTGCTAACCAACAGGTAAAATGGCGTAAGAGGAAAAAAAAAAATCCAAGTTCTTATATAGGCTTATTTTGTTTCTTTTTATAGCATCTGTTTACTATTTTTTCAGAAACCTATTTATATCCTAGCTTGAAAAAATACTTTTGTTGAAACCTTTAAAGTCAATATGACCTTGGGTCGACTGGCTAAGTTTGTTCCATTCATAAATTTATGGGGAAAGTCCAATACTTTAAAAGTTGTTCTTTATTGTGTGACTGGAAAGATTCACTCTTATCTTTGAAGAATTCATCTCCTACAGGCTGGCTCCCTTGCTGAGTGCAGCTGATGGCTCTGAAGCTGACCTCAGGGTTAGCAATGCATTCTGAGGCTAGTGAGTCACTTCGTGGGAATAGTTACACAGTGTGAGATCTGGGGTGGCTTTGCTGGTGTTTCTGCCAACTAGAAATACCAGAGACACTACTGTGCTGACTTCACTCCCCATACCCAAATAAGGAGAGGCAGGCCATTCCCAGCTAGACAGGCTTCTGAACATCTCCTGCAAAGGAGGTGGGAAGGCTCTGCAGGAGCTGCTCTGCTGGTGTCCCAGCTCCATTTTCCTGTCTTCTGTGTCCCAAATGCAGAATGCACAGAGCGCAGTCAGGTTCTACCCACCTCTCCATCTGCAAGAGCCATGAGCATTTCTTTTAGGATCTCCGATGAAACAACACCACCAACAAAATCTAACATGGAGCATTAGTTTCCATCACAAGACTCATGTCCCAGTGGGTCTTCTAGGTTGAGGAGGAGAAATCTCACGAATCATGAGCAATATCTCCCATTAAGAATCATCTATAAGCCATGAGGTCCTTGGGAAGGGGTGTGCGTGTGGTGGAGCTGTCTTCTGAATCATTGCATAGTGGTGTTTGGTACTTAGTGGGAGCTGCATAAGTATTTGTTAACTTGGTGAACAAATGAGAAACAGTGTGCAGCAGTTATCCAAGATCCAGGAGCTTCCAATCTAAGCTAAAGGGATGTGTTGACTTGTCGTTCACACTGCTAGTCTCAGTTTGGGGTTCTTCACCTTAGCCTTGTCAATCCTGATGTTATCTGCAGGACAGTGTCTGAGGATCAAAGCCCGCCCAGCAGAAACAGGTTAGGTGCTGAGTTCTTCCTTCTCTGTTTGGACAGAGGAGAGTACTTCCTTCGTGTGTCTGAGCTATAAAGCCCACTGGCCTTGTGTCTAGACTGCTGTAAACACTCACAAAAAACTCACAAAAAAACACTCACACTCATATAGTCCTAAGAAAGCGAAGGCTATGTTGAATTTGTTTGAGATTTATAAATATCCATTTTTCTAAGATGAACAAGTTATTTGCAGATTATAGATTTCCAGTCTCTGGAAATTCTTGCATTATTCCTGGTAAGGCTTTGTCCAGTAGGCTGATAGGAAACAAGAGAAGTTTTTATACAATAGGTTGAGGCAGAAGGTTCTAGTGAAGTGAATGAGGCAATCTTCGTTTTGAGCCAGGGTGCCTGATGCTAAGCTCTTGGCAGCCACGCTGTGTCAGCAGCCAGCTATCTACAGATCCTGCATTTATATCTTTTCCACACCATCTATTGCTTCCTTGAAATTGGTCCAGCACCCTGTGTAGCTTCTTGTGGGATTCACTGCCCTGCAGCTGGGTATCAGAGAAGACTGAATGTTCTGGGGGTATTCTGTGATTTCCCAGCTACCCAGAAAAATAGTGTTAAAGTAGAAAATGGGTTTTTTTCCTAACACTTTCTTTTTTAGGTGCATCATCATTTTTATGTTGCAAGAAGACATACTTTTTTGATTGACATTTCATTTCTATATCCTACACATGAGCATAATTGGCTTTCTCACTTATGTTTTAAGAGAAATGAAACCTCAAGCTAATGCTGAAAAGCAGAATAGCGGTGAGGGTAGGGGGCAGGAGAGGTCACAATTTAAATAATTTCCATATTGTGAGGTCTGACATTTATAGGTCTGTTTTCTTTCCCGTTTCCCAGTTCAGTCTGTCTCTGTCTTCATTTCTGTGTGTCTCTTTCTGTCTCTGTGTCTTCCTCTCTTCTCTTTTTCTCTCTCTTCACCCCATATTTTGGGGGCATTCCTTCCTATTAGCTTACTCTGTGATACCTACATTAATTTCATACATTTAATCTCTTCAATACTGCTTTAAAGTGGTTAATCTAAATTTTCTCCTTTACCAAACATGAAAATTGATGTGCTTAGACACTATTAAAGTCAGAAAGCATTATATAGTGCTAGGTAGCAATGTTCTGCCCAGGCAGGCAGATTCCAGAAAACACACCTAACCAGACTCCATAGAGGAACTGGGAAATGCAAACCCTTGATCAGGTATGTGGCTTGCAAATATTGTTACCTAACATAGAGCTTGGAGCTTTCCTTCTCCTATCTGGATCTTCCAGTAAGAGTGAAAAGATTTACTTTAATTACAACTTATTGCATTCATCTTGTATTGTTTCTGATCATCTTACGAAGTATCCTAGCTTCCTCCACTAATTATGCTAGGTGTTATGTTTTTTATTATTGCATTCTCTTTATTAGAGAAAGTTAACATCTGTTTCATCTAAATATTTGAATCCCCTAATATAAAGTTATTTTGTTTTTCTATTATATTTGTATAGAATCATTTTAATTTAATTTAATTTTTAATGGGAGTGTTTGTACCTGAGTATATGTATGTACACCACGTGCCCATAAGAACCTTGGGTGGTTAGAAGACAGAATCTGTTCTCCTGGAACTGGAGATTTAGGTCTTTGTGAGCTGCATCATGGGTGCTGGGAATTGAACGTAGGTCTTTTGCAAAGGCAGTAAACACACTCTACCACTGAGCCATTTCTCCATCCCCATCCTGAAGATCCCTAATTACTCTGTCTTTCTTATTTCTCTGTGTTTTCTTTTCATTTGTAGTTACTTTGATCAGGGAGTTCTACAATTTGTCAGCATTCATGAGTCAGAAAATTTCTACTTCATTGATTAATTTCCAAGTTTCCATCTTTTAAATAATTGCTTTAGGTTCAATTCACTTTTCTTCTTCCAGTGTTTTATGGCAAAAACTGGAATCAATTGATTTGAAACTCTCCCTCATTTCAATACAAATATTTATTTCTTTAAAATTTACCCACAAGTACTGGTTTTGCAACACCAAGCAATATTGACATATTCTGCTTCCAATTTTACTCACCTGAACATATTTTTTATTTTAATTTATTCTTTGACTAAAGGGCCAATTTGAAGTTTATTTAGGTGCCTGCATATTTGAGGATTATATTGGAATGTTTGTTTATTGATTTCTACCTTAATTTTGTTATAGGCAAACATTGTCCTTTTATATTTTTATTATTTACTTTTTTAGTTATCTTTACAGTATGGGGATTGAACTCAAGAGATTAATTTATGCTAAGCAAGTGTTCAAGCATTCTGAGATAAATCTCTAGCCCTTTAAAAAGATTTTATAATCAGAAAGCATCTCAGTCTGTTTTGGATTTGTGATCCTCCTGCTTCAGGCAGCTTAGAATGGATACTCTACTTAGAATGGATAATATACTTTCAAAAACTCGTCATGATTAGTGCTTTCCTGAAATTGGTTAGCTTATAACTTCTACCCTGGTTTTATCCCCTCTCTGTTCTTTGGTATGGCACATCTCTTTTTCCTTCTTTCTGTCACTGCTGATATGACAGGACATTCTACATTCCATTGCCTTTACTGCTGTCTTCTTTAAGAGAGCCTGGTTTGTCTATGGCTTCAAATGTGGCTCATAGGAACAAATGCTATGGCCCAGAAGCTATCTGCACATCTGTAATTTCAGATTACATAATCTTTTCCAGATGCCAAGTCAGACTTTTGGCTTCTACTGAAATGTTTGTAGTTGGCTCTCCATAAACCCATACTTAGACAATAGATTTATTGTAGCATGGATGCGAGAAATTACGTCTACATCTACAGCATTTCATCAATGGGTATCATCATAACCATCGGTAGTGTATTGCCATTTACAAGGTGGTCTCACAGACATTATCTCATTTAATTCTCACAAGGTGTTGGTTTTGGCCCACAGCTTCTGTTGTCCTGTAAAATCACTCCCAGTTTCTAGTCTTTCCTATACTCACCATCAACACTGGATCATTCAGTATATATCCTTTTTTTCTTATTATTTATATTCCTATTTATTTTTTTCTCCTCTCATACTCACTGGAGTCCTCAGTATACATTTATTTTTCTGTTTGTTTACTTGCTTTATATTTTTTAACTTAAATTAGGAACAATCTTGTTTTGCATGTCAATCTCAGTCCCCCTCTGTCCCATCCCTCCCCTGCCCCCACCGACCACCTATCTCATCCCCTTTCTGCTCCCCAGGGAGGGTGAGGCCGTCCATGAGGAGTCTTCAAAGCATGTCATATCATTTGGAGCAGGGCCTAGGCCCTCCCCCCATGTGTCCAGGCTGAGAGTATCACTCCATGTGGAATGGGCTCCTAAAGTCCATCTGTATGCTAGGGATAAATACTGACCCACTACCAGAGGGACTGCCCAATCCTTCCAACTAACACCACATTCATGGGGTCTGGGCTGGTCCTATGCTGGTTTCCCATCTATCAGTCTGGGGTCCATGAACTCTCCCTTGTTCAGTCAGCAGTCTCTGTGGGTTTCTCCAGCCTGGCCTTGACCCCTTGCTCATCACTCCTCCCTCTCTGCAATTGAATCCCAGGAATTTGGCTCAGTGCTTAGCTGTGGGTGTCTGCTCCTGTTTCCATCAGCTGCTGGATGAAGGCTCCAGGATGGCACATAAGGTAGTCATCAATCTCATTATAGGGGGAAGGACAGTATAAGGTAGCCTCTCCACTATTGCTTAGATAGTTAGTTGGGGTCATCCTTGCAGATCTCTGGACATTTGCCTAGTGCCAGATTTCTCTTTAAACATATAATGGCTCCCTCTATTATGGTATCTCTTTTCTTGCCTCTCTTCTTCTCGGGAATCAATCTTCCTGCTCCCTTATGTCCACCTCTCCCCTCACTCTTCTCCCCCTTCTCTCCTAACTCCCTCTCCCTCCCCCATGTTCCCAATTTGCTCAGGAGATTTTGTGTCTTTCCCCTTCTCTGAGAGGCCATGTATGAATATCTTAGCTTGCCTAGCTTCTCTGGCAGTGTGGATTGTAGGCTGGGATCCTTTGCTCTAGGTCTAAAACCCATATATGAGTAAGTACATACCATGTTTGTCTTTTTTGTGACTGGGTTACCTCACTCAGGATGGTTTCTTCTAGTTCCATCCATTTGCCTGTGAATTTCAAGATTCCATTTTTTTTCTGCAGAGTAATATCATTGTGTAAAATATATTACATTTCTTCATCCGTTCTTCAGTTGAAGGGCATCTAGGTTGCTTCCAGATTCTGGGTATTACAGAAAAATGCTGCTATGAACATAGATGAACAGATGTCCTTGTTGTATGAATGTGAATCCTTTGGGAAAGTGCCTAAGAATGAGTCTTCAGAGTATCTTAAGATCTGAAATAAAGTGGATCAAACTTCCATTTTCAGCGTTAGAGAACAAATTGTGTAAAGCAATGTACCATGCACAGTGTTGTATAATGTGGTCAGTGTGTAGACTGAAATTATTGTTCAGTCGTGAGAACACAAAATAGAAGTCACTGGGAGATGATTCAATGCCTTGGCAGCCATCTATTTCAAGCAGAACAATATTGTCTCCCAAAATGTACATGCACATTCTTTGTGGCTTTGGTTGTCAGATGCAGGGAGAAGCTTCTCCTTAGGGTGCATAATACCTGTGGTGGATGGAACTCTTACTTTTTGGACCTATGTACTAGTCTTTTCAAGTCTTGTGTTCACTCATTGGTTCTCTCACCATGGAAATTTTAACACCTTGTGGTTCAAGGTGTTGTCATCTAATCATTGGGCTGTGTGATTAGCCAGAGAGTCATGCAGTCACAGCATTGTTCACTGTTCTTACCATCCCCCTCCTCATTCCTTTGTTTTTACTCCCCTATATAAGGAGAACGCCTCCGTCTTGTTTGTTTCCTTATCATAGTTCACTGTCTTATGTCATTGTTGAAATACCAGATGTTAAGTTTCCTTTTATAGGTGCCCAAATGTTGCTTGGGCTGTAGGGATATAAAGCTATTGTTATTATGTGTTTTATTGTTTGCTATTATTTTATTAGAATGAGTTGCTAAGTATCCAGTTTCAAACTGGACATTCCCTCATGCCAAGTATTCCCATATCTAAAGATGCGGGGGGGGAGGGGGGAAGAAATCCCCAAAAATCGCCAGATTTCAGTATGGTAAGTTATAGGATATCTATGATAAATTTGTTTATATAACCTAGCATAAAATTCAAATAAAAGTATAGTTTGTTTTAAAAAACACCCTATAAATAAATATGGCCTATAAATTTTATCTGAAGCTTGTGATATTATGGAAAGCACTTATATGTCTCTGGGACATCTACTGATTTAAGTGAGATTAATCAGTCAGTGTGTGTATTTGTGTGTGTGTGTGTGTGTGTGTGTGTATGTGTATGTGTGTGTAGACAGAGTCATACTCCCATAAACTCTAGCCTTCTTGTTGGTATCAGTTGAACACTGGCAAATGTACACAAGCCAAATAATGTATAGAATTTCTTATGGATCATTAAAAATCCCACCAGGATGAAGAGAAGAAAGCCTATAACCCCAAGCTCTTCCATCCCAACCTCTCTATACTGCAGTTACAGGTTGCAAAACTTTTCATAGTTGTGACAGATTTTGTGAGTCTAAGATGATCACTTGGCTCTTAAAAAGGTTGAAAACTAATTATAAATGTTTCCCAAAGAGACTGAGTTTTCAATGGTGTCGACTAAGGGACAGATGTAGAGATTCAGTGCAGCCACTACACATTGGCTAGCTTTCTTAATCAACATTCCTTTCTGCATAAGTAAGCCTCTATTCTGCATGCCAATCAACAAGCCTAACATATTTCTTTTATCTCCATAACTGCTGGCAGCAGGTATTTTCACCTCCATTGACAGATGTAGAAGGGACATTTGATTTGCTTTAATTAAGTAGTTTGCTAGAGGCCATTCAGTGAGGAAGTGATAGAACTTCCTGATCCATTTGACTGCCTGACCCACATTTCTCCACTCCCTTAGTCCTCTCCTCATCCCTGTTGGATTCTTTCCTTCCTCTTCTATTTATTCTGTAAGTTATAAACTCTATGACCTGATCCAGGTGTCCACTTTCTGATAGCTACTTTAACATTATATTTTATTTAATGGATAAGGCTTCTAGTAAAATGAGTTATTAGTGAACCTCTGACTTCCAATCCTTCCTCCTCTGATCTTTGAGGAGAATAAGTGAGTCTTGTTTCCATTTCAGTCTGACTCTTTCAATAACCACTTGACCATATCTGTAGATGGAGTTTCTTGTTCTACCTGGTCCTGCAGCCATTTAGTTCCAAATAAACATACTGAGGCTTATGTTAATTAGAAACTGTTTGGCCAATGGCTCAAGCTTCTTATTGACTAGCCCTCTCTTAATTATAAACCCATAACTATTAATCTATGTATTTCTACATGGCCTTATCTTTCAGGAGAATGCCTGGCCCAGTTACTCTTTGGCAGCTACATGGCATCTCTCTGAAGACTTCTCCCTCATCTCAAAACCTTGCTTATACTTCTTTCCCAGCTACTGGACAATCAGTGTTTTATTTATCAACCAGTAAGAGAAACATATACTAACAGCAGTACAGAAAGACATTCCCCCATCATACCCCACACAGGAATTACTTTATTTTTATATCAAGTTAATTATTTCTGTGTCAATGAGAGTCTGCCTGTTGCTTTAGCATATTATACCTTCAGATACTCAAGTAGAAGAGAGGACCATGGCCTAGCATTATCAGAATTGGAAAGAGGAAGCCAAAAAGCACAGGTGTCTGCCTGAGTGGAATTGTTTGGGTTTGGGTCACAGTAGATATTGGTTACTTGAGGCTTCTGTCTAAAGAGGATCCAACTTCATGCATAGCTCATTAATGCTCCTCATGAATAGCAAATCCTAATGAATGCAATTTGAATTTGTCATCCTTATTTTATGTTGTTGATAAACATAAACAATAGTTAGCATCCTGCACAACTTAGGGTTTACTGTGTGCTATTGTCTTTCTTTTTTCTTCTTGGACAAAAGTTGGGTTTGCTGAATACCCTATCATCTCATCACTTACAAGTATATACGCTACCTAAGATAGCAAGTGTGGTGGCTTGATGAGAAATGTCTTCTATAGGCTCACGTGTCTGAACACTTTGACAAGGTTGTGGAGTCATTAGGAGGCTGGACCTGTAAGAGATAATCACTGGAATATAGGCTTTGAGAGTCCATAGACTCACTCCCATTCCTAGCTCAGTGCTTTCTCTGCTTCGTGTCTGGAGGTTGGAAATGGAAACTCTCAGCCTTCTGCTCCAATCATCTGCCTTCATGCCTGCTCTGCCATTATGGACTCTCCCTCTGGAACCACACACCCAAATAAATCATTTCTTCCATTAGTTGTCTTAGTTGTAGTACTTCATCCCACCAATGAAAAGGAACTAATGTGGTGTGGTTACCAGTTGGTCTCATTTGCAACTCTTCAGATTTGTCTCTGCACTCCTGAGGTAATTCCAAAGTCATGGCTGCTTCCATTTTCCAACACAATAACTTGGCATGTTCAATCAAAAAAGAAGTCAATGGGAATATTTAAAACAAAAGACCACTATTCTTTGAAAGTATTTTTCAAACAGTATTATCATCATATACACTAAAAGATTTTATCCTTGTAAATGATCTTATAAATTTTGCTCTGTTTACTCTGTAAGAAATAATAATGGGAAACTCTCTCCAAGGCCTTTGCTGATACCTAAACATTTTGCACTTAAGAAGAATCAGTGCAACCCTAGTCTTCATCTGGTAGCTTTGGAGATGGAAGGCTGTTTTTAAAGCAGATCTCATGGCAGACTTGTGTTTTCTTTTCCCATTTACTTTGGTTTAGATTGGATGATTTCATCTTCATTTTATTTAATGAAAACCTTTAAATATCTTTGCAGTTAAAACGTTGTAAGAGGGAAATAGGATCAAAGGATTTTACCTTTTCTGTAAACATTTGTGAAAACATTGGAATTTATTGAAAGTGCGTATAAGCCAGATGGGTTAGAATAGTTACAGTAAAATACATGAGGCAGAGCAATGATATTTTTCTCAAAAAGATGGATAATTATTTAAAGACTTCCATAAGCAAAAGAGTGATCTTCAAGTAAGGGCATCTGAAGAAGTCATGACCCATCTCTGGAATATGAGATAAAATGACTAGAAGGGAAATTTCAGCGTCTTTTCTTGTTAATAACCAAGCACCCAGAAACTACTCTAGTGCATGTAGTGTGACTATAGTGAGGAATTTGTGTCACTTAAATGAGTAGTTTAGGACATACTGAAGAGCAATGTTTATTTGTTTTTATACAATGTAAAATTGGTGTGTCTTCTGCTCAACCAAACATTGCCAAGTTCAACTTCACCAGGGTTTATCTTAGAAGACATTATTTTGGTTCAGTTCAACTCTCTGAGATACCCAAGAAAGCAATCAAGGACGGGCTCCTAGTAGACACAGAGACACTGAAACAAACCAACAACCATGGAGTAGTATCTGAATGCAAGACATGTTTTCAACCAGTGTGTCTCTTCCTCACCAGACTTTTGGCAAAAATCCTCTTGTTCTACCATCCTTAAGCAGTATGGCAAAGAAGATTCCATTGACTCAGACATGGGAGTGCGTCATTTCTTCCAAGGTCACAAAGAAAGGAACATAAGTGTGAAAAGCCCTGCTTCAAAGTCTGCTCTCACAGCATTTCATCCCCTTGATCTGCTTTTGTAACACTCCCGCACCCCTCCCCAAACACACACTCTAAAGACACCCAGATGTACGCATTTGGGTCTTCTGCTAGCATCTTTATTTTTACAGCAAAAGAGGAAAAAAGTCTGGATTTTAGAAATACCTTATCGTTGACATTACAAAACTTAGCCATAGACTTTAATTTACAAAATTAGAAAGAATATCTTAACGTGTCAGAAAATATGTTTATATTGTTGGGGATATTCTTTGTAAAGTACTTTTTTTCTAGTAAAGCTGAGTTAACCACTCATTTTTGTGACATTGTTTGTTTTCTACATTTAATATCAGGCAAAGGTTTTAATGTTTGCAACCCTCACATCAGTTATTCACTGTCTTCACAAGAGACAGACTAGTTAGACTAACGCAAAAACTGTGCTCGATAGGAGCCATGTTTGATTGCTGTTTCGGTTGTATAGAGACAAAATAATGTTTTCTAAGGTAAATCACTGTTTAAAGTTGAACTGGCTAACCAGGAGACAAAGTCAGTTTTGTCTAATAGGGATATAAACAAATGGCCTTATTTTTATTTTCCTATTGGAATAGTGAAGAATTTATTGATTCACTAAAGACTGGATTAAACAGCCCAAAATTTGTGAAGCAGTGTTGGTGGCATTTGTGGATCCTGAAGTAGACAAGTGCACAATACTTAAATGTTATTTTGCTCAATGGGAGAATTCATAAGGTGGGACAGAAGAGAAAAGGCGCCTGAGGAAGGTACCCTGTAGTTAGAGG